>NC_088927.1:44562500-44630000 GCF_038396675.1 Hydra vulgaris | reverse complement strand
CTCTGAGCAGGTGGAATTTAATCTAACATTCAACCTTATGGCTCAAATCAATATCTTCAAGAAATCATTGCAGGAAAATATGATATCTGCAAATATGATATGTTTAACTGGGTTAGTTTGGTATTTGAAGTTGATGAAAAAAATGAAGATGCCCTTGTTAAATTCATGCATCCTCATTTACCTAACACTTCATTTCACTAGCCAAGTAGAGATGATTGTTGTTGGGTTCCTAAGCCCCATATTTTAATTATGATAATAAAACCATTATCTTCAAGAACAGAGCGCACATACCAGATAGACACAGATGATTTGCCCAAAATTCAATCTTTAAACTAACTCAATCATATTACACCAGTTTTCTTTTATAAGCAATTTATGAATTATACAGATGCAAGTTCTGGTTTTTTATTGACTAGTTATTTATTTAAAACATGTATTTGTTTGATTATTTTGACTCAATATATTACATTTATTATGAATTTTTTATTTAAAGTATTGTTAATGGTTTTTTTTTCTTATAATTGACGTTTTCAAAAAAAGCAATTTCTTAATAAGTAACATCCAAATGTACTTTTTCATTATAATTTGTTTAATTATTTATAAAAATCCTCAAAAGACCCACCTCTCAATTTTGTACCAAAAAACTCTTTAATACATCTATTTTAATAAAAACATAAAAAAATTCTCAAAAAATTAATGCTACCATGGTTACCAGACCTCCTTTCTGCCCTTGTTAAATTTTCAAAAAGAGCTTTAGGTGAAGTAAAATCCGAATATTGATAAACTTCTAATTGTTTTCATTAAAAACAAACATATTCTGATTCCTCGTCTTTAAAACTATACTGGTGCTAATTTTCAGCATAATTACATGCTTAGTTGAACAACAACTTGTAAAACAAAAACTATAGTAAAATCAAAATGGCCGCCGAACATAAAAAATTGCTAAAAACTGCTGATTTTAAAATAACAATATCTTCAAAACCTATTCCAGTGCTAAAATTTTGCAAGGTAGTCTATGTTATATAGGTGAACATTTTTACAAAGTATGAACGAAATCTGAGATGGTGGGTTACAAACCTTAAAAATTTGTCCCACTTTCTCATGGAATACCTCATACATATAAATATATACATATATATATATATATATATATATATATATATATATATATATATATATATATATATATATATATATATATATATATATATATATATATATATATATATATATATATATATACACATACACACACATGTAACATTTTTAAAAATTCTGTATTTATATATATATATATATATATCTACTATAGCATATATAGAGCAATGCTTACTGATCTTTATATCATATGGCTTTTTTCAGAAAAAGGAAAAAAAATAAGGATGAAAAAAAAAACGATTGCTGCCCCAGCCCACACTATCAGTCAGCAGCACTCCTTTGCAGCAGCAGGCAATGAGATAGTCAATGTATGTACTGAAACCCTCAGAAGCAGGCTATTTCAGTATGACATTAGACATGTGATCTAAACACGCATTTATACTTATCGACTGAGGGTTTGGCATGGGGCAGCAATCTCTTCTATTAAAATTTTTCATGCTTTTATTATCTGAAAAAGCCCTATGCTATAAAGATAAGAAAAATTTTAACAATTTGTTATCTATATACGCATATATTGCATACTTGAATGCATTTTTGATGCATATTTTGATCAGCAGTTTGACTTCATGCTGAAATAGGGAGCTGATGAGGGTTTCAGTACATACATTGACTGACTGAATAGGGAGAACATGAACAGAAAGTGATGCAACATCTAGTGAGGATTTGCATTAAAGCAGCAATACTTTTTCCAAACAAAATATGGAATTAAGTGAGGAAAAATGTCACTAAATGTATATCTATATACAATATAGTGCATGTATACATAACTATAAATACCTGTTTAGATAAGCACCCTGACCTATACTGAAACAGCTAGCTGCCAGGGGCTTCAGTACATACATCAACTATATTATAGCCAACTGTTGGTAGGAGTGCTGCTATATTGACAGAGGATTTGGGCTGGGGCACCCAATATTTGGGTGGGTCATAAAACAATAAAATCAATAAAAAAATACCATAATAATTTTTGTGGTTCTTTTTGATATATGTATCAAAAAAACATATAAAAATTTTTTAATGGGTACTTTTATGGTTGATCTCAGCAGTCTGAAAATAAAAAAAATTTCTAACTTTTCACATATGGAGGGGGCAGGGTCACTTAAAAATATTTCAAAAATACCGTAAGGGTTGTTTTTGTAGCCTGATATATCTGATTTTAGATATATCTATTTTTTTTGTTTTTAGCAAATGACGATGGGAGCAGTCAGTCATACCCATTCGAATACATGCTATATTAGACGATGATTAGCAACAACCAGTTAAACTAGTTTGGTAATGCTTTTTGATTCTGTATGTTTTAAGGAAGTCTTGACCAAGTTACTAGTACATTCTACACTGTCACTTACAATGAGAAGATCAGTGACATAATTTTTAAATCTAATATACAAGGAATTAAGTCCTAGTTTGATGAACTGATTTTCAGCCATTTTGTATTGTGTAATGTCATTTTTGATAAATCAAACAAAAACCAGCTTTCAGGACTAATAAAATCTTTTTTTTTTTTTGTTATTTTATTTTCATTGAAAAAAAAATTTCAGAACTCAGTTTTCCCATCTTATAATTGGCAGGCTTAGCTGTTTGAGATAATATAAGAGCTATTTTACGTAACTAATCAACAGGTAAACATTTATCAGCAAAACACATTGCCACAAACTTTTTATTTAAATACTAACTGTGTTTTTTAAGTGACTTCAGTACAGCTTCAGCTGGTTTAACTCAGAATACTGTATCATATCATTATTAGTTTTAAAATCTAAAGAGGGTGCTGAGGCATAGAAGATAGAAGCTTTAATAAACCACAAAACATAAAACAGTGCTGTAAATGAAGCTATTTCATGAATCAGTTTTACCTCTTGCAATGATATTATATTTGGAAATAAGCTACTGAATTGTGGCTAAAGAAGGATTTATGTTAAATAATAAACTCTCTGCGCAATAAATCTGGCATAATGTAAAGCCATCAAAAATCTTAAGCAAAGGTCTTTTACTTCGCCATGTAACCAAAAAATCGCTAATTGTATAAAATGCTTCCAGTCATTTCTTGAAAACATCATTATTGAGACAATTTTGAATGAATCCTAATGATTCAGAAGCCTATATTTAAAAAAAATATATATATTATTAAAACTTATAGTCAAATGCATTATTATAATTTGAACAATCAAAACAACCAGCTTTCCAAAAAAATTAACTTTTTTTTTCTGAGTCAAATCTCAGGTAACCATAACTAATTTTCTTTTCAAGAATCGATTTCCAATTCCCTTCAGCTTTTTAAATACCTCAGTTTTTGGTGGTCAACTTGTATTACAACCAATAAGAACACTTGAAAAGTGCTGAAAGGTATTTATTTCAAATCACTTATTTAGATTTTAATAAAAATATGAATCATTTAATTAATTGAGAAATATTTATAATCAAATATAAAAATAAATCTAAAAATGTTTTATGATACTTTTTTCATATTTAGCTTCTTTCAATATTTACCTTTTTAATAGACATGATGACAACAACCCATCCAAACCAAAGCTTTTTTTCTCCACTGCTCAATTAGAGTACAGACTCCTTCTAACCAGTATTTGCGGCTGTGGTGACTTGTAAAGTTTTTGATTGCTTTTTCAAGAGACTCAGCAGTGTCTTCTTACAATACCCAAAAGTTGAGATTCTAAAAGATCTGGTGAACTGATTAGCACAGCTACAATTTCAGCTTTCTCTTTACCAAGTTCATCCGTTTTCACCATAATTTTTGATTCAAAATGCGCGGTGAGACTTTTATCCTTAGCCAATATAATAAAGTTGTCTTTAATATTACATGCAGTTTTATTTATACTTGACTTTATCTGCTTTAAAATACTTTGTTTAAAAATAGAATAATCATTTGTTTTTCCAGAACTGTTATTCATCAATGAAGCAAGAGTTGTACTTTTTCCATATTGTGGTGCTGTTGGAGCCTAATCTTTTTAAATATTTAGTAGAACAAAAAAAGGAACAGCATTAGATTTTTTAATTTTTGTTATAGGCTGGTGATACTGTTCATCTTTGTCATGGCCCCGGAAGTGACCGGGGCCATGGCTGCAGCTAAAAACGAAACTTTCTTCAAACGCAGCCCGGCCCCGCCAAAGTTATAAGATTTAGCAAGGGCTGATAGGCGGGGCTAGAAAAAAATTTATAATACTTTACATATTATAATTTTATACTTATATTTACTATTTATTAAATACTGGCATATATTTATATATTTTTCACTCTTATTTACTTTCAACAAGGTTGTAAGCAACCACTATTAGGTTAATGGAAATAGTGATGATAACGATAATGATGATGATGATCATGATGATGATAATGATGATCATGATGATGATAATGATGATCATGATGATGATAATGATCAAGATGATCATGATCATGATGATGGTAATGGTGATTATGATGATCATGTTGATCATAATGTTTATACATGCATATATATACAAAATATAACATTTTTTGAATTAAAAAATTATACTTTAGGATGTATAAATATTTATGCAGTCCGGGTCACAAACCTGGCATAGGCTATATTTGTCAAACTCGGCCCCGGCCCCTGTCAAATATCAACCCCGGTTGCTAACTATTCACAATGAGATATTTTTTTGCAACTATTGCTTGTTGACATTATTTTTATTAACACTGAAATAAAAAATTTTAAAATTGCAATCATCTTTTGCAAAGAAACAAAACATAATCTAAAATCAGATATGTAAGACTACAAAAATAACACTCGGTATTTCTGAAACACTTTGATATATGTATCAAAAAATAATATTTTTTGATACATATATTAAAATGATAAATGTATTAAAAAATACCACAAAAATTATGGTATTTTTTATTGACTTATTTATTGACACTCTATTGGTGTTCATACCTCACCCTATTATATATATATATATATATATATATATATATATATATATATATATATATATATATATATATATATATACATATATATATACATATATATATATATATTATATATATATATATATATATATATATATATATATATATATATATATATATATATATATATATATATATATACACGAGGTGCACTGAAGCCTACTTTTGGTCGATACCAACTGGAACAGGCCAATACGAATGCATCAACCCTAAATTTGAATTTGTACTATTTTTTTTTTATTAGGTAAACTATTTTCAAATGTAATGTTAACAGCCAATTCTAATGTTTATATATATATATATATATATATATATATATATATATATATATATATATATATATATATATATATATATAAATATATATATATATATATACATATATATATATATGTATATATATATATAAAGATATATATTTTTATATATACTTTATATATATATATACATATATATATTTATATATATATATATATATATATATATATATATATATATATATATATATATATATATATATATGTATATATATATATATATATATAAAGATCAATCATCCATAATGAGATGAAATGCAGTTTTTTTCTGTGAGTAAAATAAAAACTCAGAATTAGGAGAGCTGCTGATAAATAGGGCATATTTATTTATGCTCTATATTGGCATATTGTTAATAAGCCAGCTCATCAAAAATGTTGCTAAATAGTTTCAGGATATTTATTGTGCAATTTATGTGATCCATGATATTTTTGCTAAATTTTAAATTTAGTAGTTACCAATTTAACAATATATATCAGTTTTGCCTCACCTTATTTTTAGAATACTTAATAAGTTTGTTTAATTTAGAGTATTTATAATAAAAAACAAAAAGTTTTTTTTATTTTAGCTGGTATTTCTTTTTTGTAGTGTAAAGGTAATGGGCATTTAGTTTATATGGGAATGTTACTTTTTTGAGAGTATAATGTCCAAACATGTTTAAATGATAGATAGCCTTCATTCTTTATCATTTTTATATTTTACCATCGCTTTTCTAGATTTTTATTAGCTTCGTTATCACATCTTATGCTTAGAAATTGTTTTTTTATATCAATGTTATAAAAAAACAAAATTTTATATCAAAAAAATATTGTTATTTAAGATTACTTTATCTGTAATTAGCATTTGTTTCTTAAGTACACTTATATACCCTGCTCTACCCTAGTAAACCCCTGCAGCTCACCATCGTATCATATATATTCGTATGTGTGTGAAATAACAGATAACACATTAGAAAATGCAAAAAAATGCATATCCATAAATTTAATCGCTATATTTACTTATATTTAAAATTGTTAGATTATATAATCCATTCTCTTATATCAACAAAACAATTATTACATCATACAAAACTAACTTACACAAAACATTGCTAAAGTTTTTCTAAAAACCTTTCTTTTTATCAAATAAGTTATATTTGGGTTTTAGTTAACTATTAAAAATATGAAAAACATATTGGCAGCTATCACTATTAAAGTTTTATGATATTAATAACATCATAATATTATTATAACAAAATATTTTATTATTATAAAGATTCTTGCATTAAAAAAGATAAAGGAGTGTTTTGACAGCATCAAGTTTCTACACAAAAAAATTCATTTAGTCTATAATTTATGCTTTTATGTGTTATTACACACAAAAGGAACATGATAAACAATACAGTGTTTTTATATTTTGTTTTTATTTTTATTTACAAAATAAAATAATATTTTAGTTGAATTAACACTGCATAAAGTGTTCTTCTGTACGCCTATGCTTTCATATTCTCTGAATTCAGACTACAGCAGTACTTTTTTTATACTTACTTATTTGTAGCACAACTGCACGCGTTGCATTTGTTAAATATATTATTTTCTATTACATTTAACATACTATGAAACCAAACCCAATCAGTGTGTCAATAAGTATATGATAAATTTGTTCATCGAAAATAGCGGTGGTGAAACACTGTCCCGGGCAAAAAAATGCCCGCAGAGACTTTTTTAAAATATCCGTTAAACAATTTGAAATGACCGTTTAAATTTTAATTCCATGGGAGAGTGAAACATTACATTGAAATAGGTGGCCAAAATATAATTGTTTTATTTATGTGAGTATTAAGCCATTTGAGTAAATAGAGACTTAAAATATTATTTTTTATTTTTATTTTTAAGCAGCTCATAGGCACAGTAAAGGAGGGGAGGGAGGAGGACGCAGATGACATCTGGGGGCACCCGCAAAGGATCCAAAATCGAGAAAAAACGGAGTCGATAAAAATCGAGAAAAAACTCCGTCGGAGTCGAAAAAAAATCGGAGTCTCGATAAAACTTAATTATAAATTAAAAAATTAAACTATCTAGTTGATAATTAAACATTGTTCTTATATTTTTTTTTTTTAATTTTATATATTTCGATTTATAATTAATAATAAACTTTTAAAAAATTTATGTTTGTATATTTCTTAGTACTTAGATATTTTTCTTATCACAATCTTTTAACGAGCAAGTTATATCTAATAAATAGCTTTCTAACCGGCATTGGTTAGGAAGAAGACGTGAAGTAAAATGCCCTTCCGCGGTGCTCTGTAATAAAGACTTCTTGGGGTACCTATAGTTAAAACTAAAAAAAAAATTTAAACAGTATATATTCTGAAGATCTTTTAAAATAATATTTTAAAAAGATGAAAACATCTATCATTTCATCAGAAAGCGAACTACGAAACTTTGTGACAAATCTGGAAGACGAGGAAAAAACTCTTTCTGCTTCCAAGGAAGTTGCTTGAATTCTGTGGATGGCTTGTTCAAATTTTAAAAATGCTTCTGATTTCACACCAGTTACTTCGTATTCTTTTAACTGATCGGTGAAGGTCTTGACTTTTTTTGGCTTTTTAGCTGTTGATTGATTTTGATATAAAACTTCTTGAATTTTGGCAAAAAAAGATGTCGATTGTGATGGTTCTTCTTGTTTGCTTTTAGCGCAATCATCTGATTTTATTTGGAGACTATTTTCTTTTGCTGCAAATAGTTGATCAAATAATTTTGCAGAATAAACTTGAATATCTTTTTCAGAAGCGTAAAAAAATGTGTGGTTTTTATTTTAAAAAAATCGGGGTTGTGCAAATAATGACTCAATGATACCAACATAATGTTTTTACGATTTTCGTATCTGGAGATTAACGCCTCAGCAAAATTAGAACTGATGTTAGTTTCTAGTTCCTTCAATTTCCTTACTAACGTTTCCATAACAATGTCACACTCCAAAACTGTTGTATTTGGTTTTTCCAAGCGAACTGCAGCGTCAGCAATGACTTCCAATAAGTCAGACAGCGATTTTAAGAAATCCAAGTCAATTTCATCTAACATGAATAAGCAGTTTAGTTCTTCGATAGTTTTTTTTACAGCTTCTAAGCAATCCAAAAATCTTTTGGTCATCTGAAAAACACTGTTCCATCTAGTGCGGTTGTCGAGCAACAGTCCTTTGTCATGCAAAGATCCCTAAATTTTGTGTATTATTCTTTTAAGAACTCCATACCGAAACGATGAATATTTTAAAAACCTTATTAGTATTCGAAGTTTCTGTAGATTTTTTATGATATTTTCTTCATACTCAATCTCATTCTCCAAATATTCAATAAAAAACTCTCCTTCAATCTCTCCATCAGTTTCCGTTTCTGTTTTAATATCCGATTCAGTTTCTTTGTTCACAGTTTCGCGACAATCTTTTTAGGCGTGTATCTAATTACAAACACTCAAATTAGCTGAATGATTCTGGCAGATTTGATGTGGAAACTTAGATATGGTACCCAATTTCACCATCCAGCTACTGTGATAATCTATACTCCCTGGGACCATTTTTAAAAAAATTCAGAATACGCCTTACCACTCCAAGACATACCAAACGCATGTAGTCTGAGGAAAATCCTTTAACACATTTTACATTGATTGAAATTAAAGGCGATTTGGTAATTTGATGAGCCTTATATCCCATTTCATTAAATTTTTCATCTGTTCGCAAATCTTGTACAATATGATTTTTATAAGTCACCCTTCCATTCCAAGTTCCTTTAACGGTACATCTTTCACAAGCATTATATTCATTATGATTAACTGTACCTTTGATGAATGCTCTTGCTGGTGCATCACAAATAAGTGCCCTAATAACAACATTATACTTCTTTTGTCCAAAATATATGCCATCTAACTGAAGTTGTTTGTATTCGTTTAAAAAATCAAGCATAAATTCGTAAATATTAGATGGTTTAGACTTTCCATAGTATAACCCAACAATAAAAGGATTCTAATTTATAATTCTACATAAAATAGGCCAGAGGTTCATTGATGAAGACCTAAACAAAGGTAACCCATCAATATTTATATTTACTAATATTGTTTCGTCTCTAAAAATTAAACAATCTTTGCTTAATGCAGAAACAGCTTTTAATAAACCAGTCTCAAGACCAAAGTAATATTATTGGCCGCCACACTTGCTTTCGACAGCAACTGATTTTGGAGTCTGAAGCAACGTTCTTTTATCTTTCGGCAGACAGATGCCCTTTCTGCTATCAGTATAGGTAACAACTCCTTTATACATTCCCGTGAACAACCATGCTTTACTGCCCATTTCGCTAGTTGGCCATCAAGAGAAATATCGTTTTGCTCAATTTCTTCTGAGAAAAATACGTTATTATCGTCACTTTGAGACAGATAATTGTACAAAAAATCTTCACTTTCATAATCGTTTTCTGAATTTTTTTCTTTTTCTACATGACTGATGCTTTGAGTAACTTTTGGACGGTCATTTTTCTTCTCCAACTTTTCCTCTTCACTACTAGAAGACGATTCTGCCAAAAACTAGAACACGAGAGTGGCATTTTCGCCAGTTTCTTAAATAAGCCATTTAATTTTTTTAGTTATGAATATATACTAAGACTTGTGAAATCAAATAATGCGTTTTTTCGCATAATCGATTCCGTGTCATACTAAAAGATTACTTCACATACTTTTTGGATTTTAATTATTTCACTTTAAACACCAACTCAACTCATAGTTATTTTATAATTAAGTTTTTTTGTCAACGTTGAAATAACGTTTAAAAAACGTTTACTCAACAACGTTTAAATTGTGACGTTATTTTAACGTTGCGATTTGGTTAACCAACGTTGAAACAACGCTTCAACCAAATATCAACGTTGAAACAACGTAAAGATGCCGGCTGGGTCACTTATTTCAATTCGCACGTATGCCAGTTTTTGTAACTGATTCGCACTTATACCAGTTCGCACTTATGCCGATTCGCACTTATGCTAATATTTGCATATAATTTTGGCGCACTTACGCCAGTTCGCATTTTCAACTGCTTCCTACTAATGCCAGTTCGCTTTATGCCAATACTTACAATTTCTTTTGGCGCACTTTTGTCAATTCCCACTTATGTCAGTTCGCACTTATGCCAATTTGCACTTATGTCAATTCGCACTTATGAAATTTGCTTTAATTTAGTTGTCTCCTCTTTTGAAATGCACTAGGGGTGCATTCCTCTTTTTTTATAAAAAGTTTTAATTTAGAAGAAATTGTATACCGCAAAACACTCTCATTCAGATGTAACTTTATTCCGTATGATTAAAAATTAAGTTTCATAACTTAATTTTTAACGAATTTTTAAATATTTTTTTAAATTAATAAACGTCTGAAGACATGACAAATCGAACAATATAAAATAAAAACTTTTTAAAACATTTCAATTGTGAAAGAGATTTGAAATCTATCATAACTAAAAAAAAAAGGAAAAAAATGACTTTGATTTGCAACGAAATTAAAAGAAAAAACACTATTTTGTGCAGAATTTTACCCTATTATTTTAATAAAAAAACTTATTAAGTTGTTATTTGTATTAATTGAAAAAAAAAAAAAAAATTAGCCGACAGCGGAAAATTATTTTATTTTGTAATTATTATTTTATGTGCATGAAAAAATCAAAAGTAAATTAAAAAAAAGTTTAAAAATAATAAAAGATTTGAATTCTGATTCAGGTATTTATTATTAAATGTGCATAAAGTTAACGCATAGGTTTTAATTGTATTATTGCATCATAGAATATGGAATTATTGCATCATAGAATATGGAAAAATTTAAATAAAAAGCATAGCAAAAAGAGTCGAACGCAGTTGGCTATTTAAACTATTATTGATAAAAAATGTCATCTGCACAAGCTGCTAATTGTTATGTGGTAGAAGGGTCATCTAATGACCGAGGAGCGCCAGGAATGATGAGCAGCATCACTGAAGCGGTTATTGTTGATTTGTTAAAATTATAACTGATATAGGCTTTAGCTTAAATAGAAAAGGCGTGTTGGCTGTTGTTAAAAATTATTTAAAAGAATCAAATCAGTTTATTTAAAGATGGTAAACCGACTAGGAATGATATTCCGGTTTCATGAATAAATATCTTAAATAAATTTTCCCAAGAAAAGTAAGTGGCATACAAACTATTAGAGCAGTGGCCACACAGCCAGTTATAATTGACAATTGGTTTGAACAATTAGCAACAACATGTAATGAACTTAATTTAGGCGACAAGCCCTTTTATATCTTCAATTGTGATGAGTCTGGTTTACAATTTGATCTAGGTAAAGTCGAAATTATTGGTCAAAAGAAAAAAAAACTTCAAAAGTTAGCCAGATTGAATAAAAACCTAATCACAACAATCTTGAATATTTGTGACTCTATCAACAATTATTTACCCCATCAAGTAATTTACAAAGGCCAACATTTAATAAAAGACTGGTGCAACGGCGGTGTCGAGAAAGTTTATTATAACAGTAGTAGTTCAGGCAGGATGGAATCCGAACATTTTTTGCATTGGTTTAAAATAGTTTTTTTGCCTCACGCAAATAAACTTTCAAGTTTTAAAATACTAATTTTTGATGGCCACGCTTCAAATATATGCTTAGAGTTAAGAAAAAAGATTCTAGAAAATTTTATTTTATTTTGAAGTTTGTCGGCTCATACTAGCCATTTTATATAGCCATTAGATGATGGCGTTTTCAGAACAGTAAAAGCGAATGGAAGCGAACAGTCAAAGTTATTTGACTAAAAATCGCTTTCGAAGCCTGACAAATTGACTTAATTATTGAAATTGAATAACTAAATAAATTGACTTATATATTCAAATTGACTAACTAAATAAATTGACTTAAATATTCAAATTGACTAACTAAATAAATTGACTTGAATATTCAAATTGACTAACTAAATAAATTGACTTAAATATTCAAATTTAATATCTAAATAAATTGACTTAAATATTCAATAAATTTATACAATACAATAGTTAAGATAAAAATCGTTTTACAATAAAAAAATGTAACAAAATTTACAGGTATAAAAATAAAATAAAAAAAAAGAACGCAATGACTCGCAGAAGACCTTCAGGTCTTATCATCGAGAACCGCTAGTGAATATTAAGTACATCAAGTAATTAACATGAAATATAAAATAAAAAAACAAAACAATGTCGTAGTAATAATTAGCGAGAACATAAAAGATAAAATTTCGTAAAAATATATAAATAAAATAGGTATAATTTAATTCTTGATACTTTTATATATAAATACAAAAAATATTTTAAAAAGTACTGTTTTCATAAAAACATACGATGTGGATCAGATATACTACCTTATGTAATAAGCTTCATATTCATTTTCAAAAGAATTTTAAAAATATTTCTTTCTCTATTTTTTTAGTGAAAGATAATTCCATTCATGGGAAAAATCAAAAATTTTCAAAACTATATTGTTCCAAAGAAAAGCTCTTCAATACGAAATACGTGACTTTCCAAAATTAATTAGAAAAAAAGGTTTCCGAATTAGATTATCATTTCTTATGTTATATTTATTTTTATCTTTTAAGGTATATAGATTATGAAAAGAAACAGGAGATGCGTTGGTTTTACATTTGTACATAAAACAAAGTATATTAAAAATATTCAGCTGTTAAATATTAAGAATTTTCATTGGAAATAATAATGGTTGAGCAAATCGCCTTTGTATGAGCAAATCGATCTTTATAATTGATAAGACGAGCAATATGCTTTTGCTGACGATAAAGAGGTAGTAGTTTAGATTTATTGGTATTACCCCAGGCAGTATTACATAATTTATATGGTAATGGTTTAAAAAGAAATATGATTGTGTTAAGCTATGTTTATTTAAAACATTTCTGGCTTTGTCCATTACTCCTATATTTCAAGCAACTTTGATGCACAACAAACCAATGTGATACTTCCAACTAAGGCTTTCATCAATGTGATACTTCCAACTATGGCTTTCATCAACATTTTTATGATTTTTTTGATTCCTAAAAAGTTAATAGTTAGTTCTCTTTTTATTTGAATTTTGTCAATAAAAAGCCATTACAGGATGCAGCAGCTTTTTTTTTGAAGTTTGATGAAAAAGTATCCATTTTGTTTTCTCAACATTTAGTGACAGCTTATTCATTTTAAACCAGTCAGAAACTTTTGTTAATTTAATGTTCATATTTTGGAATAATGTTTGTTAGTATCATCGGCAAATATAACCGTCAATATATTTGAGGTTTTGGGAGATTGTGTATATTAGAAAGAGAAAAGATCCTAGTATAATTCTTAAGAAACTCCACGTGTTGTATCTAATAAATTGGAAGAGACAGTTGTATTACTGTAAACAAACTGTTAACGGTTGCTTAAATGACTTTTAAGTATCATTAAAATATTTCCTTTAATTCTTTAATACTCTATTTTTTTAAATAGGACTTTGTGGTCAATGGTATCAAAGGCTTTTGAAAATCGATGAAAACATCATATATTGAGATTTTTTAAAAGATTTAGCAATATTGCAGGTAATTTGGATTATAGCGTATTCGGTTTAATTACACTTTTTAAATCAGTATTGATTTTGATACAGTATATTATTTGAAGATAAATGTTTGAAAATTACATTATATAAAATTCTCTCTAAAATTTTAGAAAAAACTGGCAAAATTGAGATCGGGCGATAATTTGAAACGTGAGTTGCATCACGTCCTTTAAATTTTGGTGAAACTGGCTATTTTTAAATTGTCGGGAAAAATACCCCGTTTAATTTAAACATTGTAAAATTTGAAATAGAATATCTTTAATGATTTTGTATGAGTTGATAATAACATAGCAATAAATATCATCATGACCAACTGATTTATCAGATTTAATCTTTTTTAAAAAAGTTCAAGTTCCTCAAAGGATATCTTAAAGGAATTTAAGAACGAAGTTATTGGAAAAGCATAATTTTTCATTTTGTTTTATTAAGATAGGAATTTTTTGGGCCAGATTAGGACCAACTGATTAAAAAAATTTATTTAATTCGTCAACTATTACAATTAGATCATATGATGTTTCTTCGTTAATTCTAACAGCTTTAGGAATTGCGCCTCGTTTTTAATTTCCCACGTACGTTTCCAATTAAGATTACTTCTCTCAAGCAAATCAGAATAGTAAATTTTTTTTTTTTTTATTGTCTTTTAAATTCTTTAGCGTGGTTTTTATAGAGAATTTTGTTTTGTTTAGTTTTGTCTTTAAATATTCTATTTATAATTTTTGTTTAATTTTGGAGGATTTTCTTGGTTCTTTAGTGATCCATGGTTCAACTTTTAGTTTTTCTATTTACTGTATGTTTCGGAAAATTAGCATTATATATTATTAGCAAATTATATATTTCATAAAACGTTTTAAAAAACGTATTATAATCTAAATTAGTGTCAGCAAAGGTATTTGTTTGTTACCAATGAAGTTAAGATAATTTTTCCGGCCATGTTTGAGAATCTCATTTTCCGGTCATGTTTGAAGAGCTCATCCAAAATGGTGGGTATAAGCCTTAAAATGCACGAAATAGTTTCCAATATACTGGTATATTTCTCAAAAAACATTCATTGACGCCATGCTTCAAACTGTCAAAAACAACAATATTGAAGAATTATTTGATTCTTTAACAAAGTCTAGTCCATTAGTTTTGGGAAATGCAACCAATATTTATCTATTTACTTATTATATATTAATTTATAATATTATTATAATAAAATTATAATAAAATTAATATATAATATATTAATTTAAAACTTTATTTATAGTTAATTGCATACAGTAGTTTAAAAAATTAAACAAATAAAACCAACACAATAAACTGTGTAGACAATACAAACAAACACAAATATAGTAAAACAAACATAAAGCTTTGGTAAGAACTAGCATATCACTTTCTTTTTTTATATATACTTTATCTTGTCTTTATATATTTTTTTTACTTAGGTGCCCCATGAAGTTCTTACAGTCCTATTACAGAGCACCGCGGATGAGCATTTAATTAGAAGTTCACGCCTCTTTCCTAACTGATGTCGCAAAACTTGCCCAGAGGTTTGAACCACGGATCCACCCATACTTAAATAAAATTACATACCAAAACTAAAAATCCGGACAGTTTTTGTAGCTTTAATTTAAATGTCTAACAGTGTTTTTTAATTTTAGAATCCTACCAATTATGTCGCAAATTTGTTCCTCTACAATATACCATAGTTTTCCGACCTTAATTAAACATGTTTAAAAAATAGAATAATCAAGAGACACTCCGTAAACAACTGTAGGCTTTTTTGGATTTGCATCCAAAAGAGAACAAAATGTTTATTATTAATCATTTTTGGATGGAAAATGTCCCAAACTCATCCATGAATGATATACTGCAACGAAAGGAGATCAATTTAGGACTAGAACGAAAAGTAGAAAAAGATAGGAATGCATGAAAAAATTCCTAATAAACAGATAAAACGCCTAGAAAAATCATTTGATAAGAAGTACGGTGTTTTACAGAGAAGCTTAGCCAAATGGAATCAAAATTACCCTGAAGTATGTATCCAAAAATTATCAGCGAAAAAGACGAGCATTCGAAATCGTAAAAAACTAAAGCGCCGTAAAGAACATTAGCTCTAAAAGTTGCTGTGTGTCCCAAGTGCCTAAAATTGGTTGCACTTTTCCGGAAAAAATTTGTGATAATTGACGACAAATCGTATTTTCACTTGTGCAACAGAAAGATTTCTAGCAACGCAGGATATTATAATTCTGATACCGACGCAACCCCTAATGAGGTCAAGCTCAAAAGAAAAGCAAATATGATCCAAAATTTTTAGTTTGAATAGTCTTGTCAGAGATAGGAGTCTAAAAGCATTACATTGCTCCAAAGGGCCAAGCTGTCAACAAGGGTTTATACATTTCCAAATGCTAGGTTAAAAGATCATCAACGAGGTTCATAAAAACGAAAAAAAATTGTGGCCAGATCTAGCTTCCCCACACTATTCAAATAAAGTACGAGGTTGTCTAAAAGACGAAAATATTAAATATGTGCCGTGAGACATAAACCCTGGTAATGTGCCTGAATTGCGTTCGATTGAGAATTTTTGGACAGAAATTAAAAGATTTTTGTGTGCAAACAATTTGCACGATTAAAATCTCTGCCAAGTAAGAAATCGAATAAAGTATTGTATGAAAAATATCAATCAAATTCCCGTACATGGGCTCGGGGCGAGTACATCTTCAAGAGTTGAAGATGTACTCGCCCCGTGTTCGGCGATATGGACTGATAAACAAATATTTTTTTATTTTATTTTGTAAAATACAATTTTTTTGTTAGATTGAGTTTAAAAAATTGATGATTCAGTTCAAGAGATATTAATTGTTAAAGTTTGTTTCAGATTTTTAGTTGTAACATGTAATCGTGCATAATAATCTTAAAAAGAAATAATAACTTCATAGGTTTTGTAAAATATCTTTATAAATACCGTAAAAAACAAACAAATAAATTTATAAATTCGTAAAAATGGCATGGTTCGTAATAATAATAAACAAATTTATGTTTTACAATTATTACAAATGGATTTTCCCCTATTCCAATGTAAAATATTATTTTCGAACACTTGGGGTCAATGTTATAAAACTTTTTATTGGTGTAAAATGCTCCCGGCAGTAAAATTTACCGGCGTAAATGATTTTTTTCAACGTTTTAAGGGTAATTCCATGTCAAAACAACAACAAAAATTCAAAAAAAATAACCCACTATCTCTAAACAACTTAATTTTTGCAACAAAGATACTTAACTACGCTAAAAAGAATTTCCCAAAGTTGTTTTAAACAAATCGGAATATTTAGAAGTTATGCTAGTTTGAAATTCAAAGCTAAGTAGCATTTTTACTTATCACGCTCCTCTAGCAACGTCCTTAGTAACAAGTAAGTGTCGATACATACGTTTTTACCTTAACTATATTATTTCATAATTCAAAATTTTCCACATATTATTAGATGTTAAACCATAAAATTATACTAAGAAATAATAATTTTTAATATTTATTAATAAATCAATAAGAGTAAATCGGCGTTTTTAATAAAATTTAAAAGTAAACATGCTTACTTTAAGAAGAATTACAAAAAAGGCTATGATCTATATATTTCCAAACTTCATATTCTTAAAGTATATATAAATATCTAAAAAAAAAAAACTGAGCTGTTTTTTTGACTTACTAATCTAAAAAAATTAATTTTTACATTTGATTGAAAGTATATTGAGATTTGACAGAATATTGATTGGTATTTATGTTTAGGCACAACCAGAAAGTAAGAGTTATTTTACTTATGTGTAAAACTACAATATGCATATTTAATGAACTCAATTAAAAATATTTAAATATTAAAGACATGTATATTCACTTAGAGCTAGTCAAAAAAATAAAAGGTATTTTCACTTAGGTGTAAAACTGCAATATCCATGACATGCATGTACATAAATAAACTCAATTTTAAATATCAAAACGCATTAACTCTTTGAATTCCGTGTTTTTATGAATTGACAAATTTTTATACAAACTAGTGAACTATAAATATTTTTTTGGTTTTTCTTTGAACTGTAAAACAAAACACAATTAGGTATTTTTTTTTAACAAATGAAATATATTGTCATATACATATCATAAACAAACTGTCTATGATACATATAAAATATATTGTCATGTGATACATATAAAATATATTGTCAATACATATCATACACAAACTGTCGATTCTGAGTAATAATTGATTAAAAGAAGCAAGCAAATGCCTTTCAAGATTCAAGGGCCATGTTGGTACATAAATTTAAATTCCACATCAACTTTGCACATCACCTTGCATCTCACAATTTTTAAACATGTAAAGTCAAACTTGACATAGTGTCATCACTGCATTATCTCATCTTAACTTCATTTTGACATACAGAAATAAATTCATGAAAGTCTCTTGTTCCTGGTATTATTTTTACATTTTTAAATCGTTCAGATTGTAATAATCTTGTTTCAACCAAACTTTCACTTGAAATAAAAATAAAGTTTATACCTTTGATGTTGTTAGTGCACTATCTAAACATATCATGTGAGTTCAATATTTGATTTGTTGAAATTCTCTGCAAACTAGCATTAGCTACAAGCCGTTTAACTGTTCCTCCTATACCATCCAAGGTTGCTTTCCATAGCTGGTTGAAAAGAAAACCCATTTTGCATCTATTCCAAAGTCTGATTTATGCTGATATAGGTTTAAAATGTTTTTGCAGTTTTTATATTGAGATGAACAGCCATAAGTAAAGTAGATCACGTTTGCAATGCTGGGTATCTTTTGCTTCAGATTATTTATAATTAATTTTTGTATCTTGTAAACCATTGGTATCATGATTGTTATCATCTGATATAATGCAATATGAAGTGGAATGTAAAACTTGATTTTTTTTATAGTACACAACTACTGGATGAAGTGTGCACTGAAGATTATTATAATGGAAACCGTGTACTTCATCCTGCACAACAAAACTATAGTTTTAAGCAAAATCTCCAAGAATTATTGCACTATTTGATGGCAGTTCTTAAGATTTTTTAAATATTTAGATTAACATTTAGAAATATATAAATGGGCTGTTAGCTTGAATAACTTTTCCATCACCATATATACATAATCTGGTATGCTTACAAGTTGTATAACTAAATCTGATCTATCAGTAGTAACCCATTGGTTAAATTCGATAGTGTCTTCTTCCTCAAATTGCCCTATTAGTTTGAAAAGGATTTCTTCTAATTTAGATGTATTTTTCGGACATTGTGTTCATCGATTTAACATGCATTCTTTGTTTTGCATATCACAAACAATAAATTTATATAGTTCATGGTATTCAATTTTAATGGGTAGGAGATTTAACTTCATGTTTTGGTGGTAGATACAAACACACACAGAATGGGTTCCTAATGAGTTTAGAAAAACACACCATTTAGGTCTTAAAACACAAAACTTGGAAAAACCTAACTTTACATGTAGATATCAAATTTTAAATGAGATAACTCTTTTAAGCTTGATAAAAGTAGTCGCTTTTGCAATTGAACTTTCCAACTAACACTTACAAAATCTTTTTGACCAGGCATCTGGAGAGAGTTTTCACCATCTTCATAAAAATTTTTCACTAAAGTATTTATTTGATTAGGCAGCATTTTACCTCGCTTAGTTTGTGGAACTGCAAGAACTCCTTCCTTCTTTGCTAAAGATCTAGATTTTATTATTACATACTTTAAAACGCCAAAATACTCACTTGCTGCATCAATTGACCATTCTTGTTGGCACAAAGTCAATACTTGAATTATGTTCCTAAATCAACAGCATTTTTCAAGTTTATCTTTTATCAAAACTAACAATTTTTTGAACTGAACAACTATTTTTTTTAAATCAAGAATATATTCATTATCAAAAACTTCAACTTCTGTCAATAAAATTTTTAAAGAACTTGATAACTTTTCTTTAAAAACTGTTGTAATAGTTTTAATTTTTTTTCCCAATTCATATGATTCGCAAATGGTTTTCCATTAAGCTTGACTGGTAACATGCCAATTATACTGAGATAATCAGAAAGTTCTTGTCTGCTTTTATTTATATCAGCTTCTCCTTGAACGTTAAATACGTTTTCTTTAGTTATACTTTCATTTGTGTAATTATCAGCAAAATCAATGTTATCAGTATTAATTTCAGTGTAAGCTTTTAATTTGACTAAGCAATTTGTAAAAATTTTTTGACCAGGTACAATTTTGAACCTGTTGTTTAAAGCTATGGTTTTTAACATGACTTCTCTGAGAGATGCTAAATTAAAAAATATAACTTGATCAAATAAAATGTGCCTAGTATTATTAAACATAAAGATCATAAAATTATGACAAAGTAACATTTATAAAAAAATTTATGACAAGCTTTCCTAACCTTTGCACGGTCTTTTGTGAACTAACAGCAGATCACAGCACTTTTTCTGAAACACAGGGAACTTCTTAAGATAGAACTTTTGATGATGAAAACATGAGTCAATAATCAAAACTAAATTTTGCTCATCTGGAGCTGAATCTTGAAAAATTTTTATTCCAATGTGGTTTGTAAATGTTAACTTGTGACAATTTGATTTTAAAATCAATCCAACTGAGCATTGCGATGTTCCAGCCATTATAATAATATTTAATTTCAACATTTCATTTTTCTGAAACCAACATTAAATAAATAATAATTTCTAACATGAGTATTATTAATACTCAAATGTTACAACCAATTGTTCCATATAATTAATCAAAGAAGAAAGCAGCAATTCTTTTTTATTTTAAACTAAGTAAGTGTAATAGCTATAATTACACTTATTTAGTTTAAAATAAAAATGAATTACTGGTTTCTTGTTTAATCAGTTAAATGGAGCAATTGGTTTTAACATTTGAGTATTAATAATACTTATGTGAGAAATTATTATTTTTTTGTGAGAAATTATTTTAGTTATAATCTCTATATGGAGATTATAATCAAAACGGTAAACAAAAATGCAAAAATAAAATTGCAAAAATAAAACAATAGATATGTGCATAAAAAAACAGTGAAATAATTTTTGCCTCTTACAGGTATTTATATATAAACTATTATTGTAAAGATTTAAAATGAATAGATCAATACCTTTTCTGCAGTTAATCTTAAACTAGACTTGTTTACTGAAAAATTATTGTTAAAAACCCGGTTTGCATTTCAAAGTTTTTCATCAAGTATGCAGATTCTAATAACTTTAAGTAATAATTTTTGATTTCTTTTTTCAAAAGTTTCTATATCTATTAAATTTTGTAAGTAGTCTTGGTTAATGCAACTGTGTATACTTTAACATTTTAGTGTTGCTATAGACGTTGCTAAGAGCGCAGAGAATAAAAAAATGTAAAAAATCTCAAACTTTAAAGACCCATAACTCTTAAAATAATGAAATTACCTCCAAATTATATTTCATTATTCCTAACGACACTATTAATTGCATTTGTGCCAAAAATCAAGTATTTCTGAGATGGTGGGTTATTTCGACTTGTTGTTTTGACATGGATAAATATTTCTAAAAATTACTGGCAATAAATTTCTACAGCCGAAACGCTTACTTTCAATAAATGTTCCTAAGGAACGAGCTACGGAAATTTTTGTTGAAGATCCAAAGATATGAATATTTAGTTGTAAAAACTTTTCAAAGTACTTATCTTGAGTTAAAAATTTATAACAGATTAATTCATTTTAAAAAAGTTCACAAATTTTAATAAATTTTAATTAGCGATTTCATTGTTAAAATTTTTCTACTGAATTTGCCATGTAAGAAATGTAACTCGTTCTCAAAATTTAAAACTACTCTCTTTAACTAATTTTTAGAAAAATATTTCTTAAAAATCTTATACTTTTCTTTTACTTATTATTTATAAACTTTGAGCTTTTATTTATCTATTTTTTTTTTTATGCTTACTGTTGTTCATATTATTATAATTTTTTTTTATATTACTGTTTTTTCTAATTTTTTTTTCCTTTTCTGTTGTGTTTTAATATTTTTTGTTAAATTCGTTATTTTAATCTTTCTTAGACTGAACTATATTCTCTTCATCGCTATTATTAATGATAATATTATTACTATTAAAGAGAAAATAGTTCAGTTTAAGAGAAAGATAAAAATAATAAACTTAACAAAAAATATTAAAACACAACAGAAAAGAGAAAAAAAAAGATAAATAAAAGCTCAAAGTTTATAAATAATAAGTAAAAAAATAGTAAAAGATTTTTAAGAAATATTTTTCTAAAAATTAGTTAAAGAGAGTGGTTTTAAATTTTGAGAACGAGTTACATTTCTTACATCACAAATTCAGTAGAAAAATTTTATAATTTATTTTAATTTTATAATTTTTATAATTTTATAATTTTAATTTTATAATTTTTTTTTTTTTTTTTCTTTAATATTTTGCCGTTTACAATATATGGTTAATTTTTGATAAAAATACAATGTCTTAAGTGAAATAATAATAATAATAATAATAATACAACTTTATGCAAAAACATGTGAAAACCAAGATAAAATTTTAAAAAGCCAAGATTAAAAAATAAATAAAATATACAAAATAGAACAACAAAGAACAAACAAACAAACAAAACAAAAAAACAATTAAAATTGAAAAATATTTTGAATTAAAAATATAATTCTTTTAAGTTTTTGTTTGAATGAAGCAAAAGTCAGTTGGGTAGAAAAATCAAAATTTGGTAAGACTATTTTGTTCCAGAGATAAAGACCTTGATAAGAAACAAAAAAACTGGACTTTGCTTTTATGGCAAAAAGGGGCAGTAAGATTGTTATTAATTCGAAGATTATATTTGTTTTTAGGTTTCGTACAATAAAGATTTTGTAATACGTTTGGCAACTAATTTCCTTTACATTTAAACATGAAACATAAAATGTTAAAGACATTTTGTTGATATACATTTAAAATATTCATTTCTTTAAAAAGTTGTGTCGTATGAAAAAACCGATTTTTAAAATTTATTGCGCGAGCTGCGTGTTTCTGATGAAGATAAAGAGATTTTAGTTTTGTTCTATGAGTGCTTCCCCATATAATATTCGCGTAGTTTACATGACAATGTATAAATGAATAATATAATTGTGTTAACTGGTGTTTACATAATATATATTTTGCTTTATAGAGAATTCCGATGCATTTAGCGATTTTATTGGAGGTATTATCAATATGATTTATCCAAGATAGATTCTCATCAATAAATGCTCCAAGAAACTTAGTAACTTTTTCTCTTTTTATTATTATATTATCAATTAAAAGGTCTGGCATGATATGAGGATATGAGATATGAGGATATGAGATATGAGGATATGAGATATGAGGATATGAGATATGAGGATATGAGATATGAGGATATGAGATATGAGGATATGAGATATGAGGATATGAGATATGAGGATATGAGATATGAGGATATGAGATATGAGGATATGAGATATGAGGATATGAGATATGAGGATATGAGATATGAGGATATGAGATATGAGGATATGAGATATGAGGATATGAGATATGAGGATATGAGATATGAGGATATGAGATATGAGATATGAGGATATGAGATATGAGGATATGATATATGAGGATATGAGATATGAGGATATGAGATATGAGGCAGTTTCCGTTTTTTTGAAGGTGGATAAAAATTATAAAAGTATAGTTATAATAGCAATAACAATAATACCATTATTGTTATTCTTATTATTTTTTCATTATAAATATTATTATTCTTACTGTTGTTAATATTGTAATAATTTTTTTTACGTTGCTGTTTTTTTTAATATTATTGTTATTATTGTTGTTATTATTATTGTTGTTGTTCTTTTTATTTTTATTATTATTAATATAGTATAGTGTATACTTTTTATAACCTTTACTAATACTTTTAACCACTGTTATTACAATTATTATTTTTATTTACTCTTACTTGTATTATAATTATTATCATAACAATTTTATAAATATTGAATTTACTTAATTGTTTACTTCATATTAGTACTTATTTCTATTTGTAAATAACATTGGTGTAACAACTTTTTTCTGAATATATTCGATTCGATTTAATTTGATTACTGAAACTTTTAAAAGTTTGTGAAAAACAATGAGGCAAAAGCAAATATGTATATATATGTATATATATATATATATATATATATATATATATATATATATATATATATATATATATATATATATATATATATATATATACAGGGGCGTTGCGTGAGAAAATTCCAGGAGGGGGGGGAGGGGGAAAAGACATGTTTTTCCCAACTGCTTAACATAATTTTCACAACTGCTTTTATAATTCAAGAATCCAAGAAATCAATTTCTTTTCTATTTACAAAATCTACTGATTGTTATACTACACTGCACTCATTCTCATGAATTGCCAATTATCAGTATTTATTAACTTCTATTAACAAAACATAGCTTCCTTTACATATATACAAAGTATTCAATTCAAAAAACGCTAAAAGTTTTACCCATTCATAGTGAAATTGTATTAGTCCAAAAAAATATTACAATTTACAAATTCAATAAACTTTACAAACCATTCTGGCAGCATATATAGCAGTTTAAAATTTAACGGAAATGAGTTAGTACAAAGGAATATGGAAAATATTATTTTATTACAAAACTTATACGCACAATATTTTATCATCAGCCTATCATTTTTTGTCTACTGTTTGATTTTAATATGACGTTTCTTCAACTGAACCCATCGTTTAACAAGATGTTCGGTTAACTCCTTTACAAAGTTCTTTTTCGCACTTCAGTAGCATGAGACTATCCAATCTCTCGTCACTCATTGTTGTTCTCAGATGTGATTTTACAATCTTGAGTTGACTGAAAGAACGCTCATTTGATGCTACACCATACGCAGCTGTGATTACAAAAATGCATAGTTTATGGGCTTGTTTCAGTATATCCTTTAACTTCACAACATGGTACAAAATGTCTTGCAGCGTCTTGGCTGGTGTTCTTGATGAGTTAAAATCTCCATCACCTACTTCTAAACAGATATCTATCAAAATTTCCATCTGGCCTTTCAGCACATGAACGTCTGGAATATGATCCTTGTATCCAGGAGGAAAAAGTTTGCTTGCTTTTGTTAAGTTTTCAATACTCAAATTATCCTTATTTAACGGAAAACTAAAAATTTTGGTGATAGGGGCAAATATTTCCTTTAATGCTGCCGAGTTTTCGGTTAAACCTATGGCAAGAGAGTCAATGACTTTTTTGAATTCTTTCCGGTAAAAAGCTTTCATTTCCATTGCTATTAATCTATGGTGTCGTTCGTAATCGTTTTCTGCATCAATGTGTAATTTCCTAGAAAATATTACTGCACTTTCAATCAAATTGTTCATAGTATCTGTATCGTTACTGATATTTTGTATGTTCTTGGCAGTACTTTCAATTACATTAATACTGTCAATGACATTGAAGTTTGGACTTTCTAAGATATCCGTTAATATTTTTATCTTCTCAATGATATTCTTCATGAAGAAAAGAGTAATAATGAAATCGAAGTTGTTACTTTTTTCAGAAGTCCCATTGCCTTAGTTCTCGTTTTAGTATCAAAAATCTTATTATTTGAGATGCTCTGAAGAAGATCAATAACCTTCTCCAAACACTGATTTAAAGCCTTAACAGATTTTGCTCGTGCGGTCCATCTTGTTCTAGACAGGTTTACAAGCTGTATTGCAATGTCAGTGTCTTCAAGTTTTTCTTTTAAATGACTAAATCTTTTTGTGCTTGATGTGAAGAAAACATGCAACTGTTCGAGGACATTAAACAATTCTCGTATTAAAGCATTAACATTGCAGGCATGTTCAAGAGCAGTGTTTGTTCTGTGGTCTTGACAAGGTATGTAAGGTACATTATGGCCAACTTCTTCTGTTATATACTTTTGTACTCCTTTAAATTGTCCAGACATTGAACTCGCGTAGTCATAAGACTGAAAAGCCATCTTTGATGTGTCAATGCCTTCTTTATGTAAAGAAGATAAAATTAGCTCAGCCATCCCTTTTCCAGTCTTATCAGTGCATTCAACGGATTTCAAAAGCCTTTCCCGAATCTCACCGTTTTCACTGGTTCTCACAACTTTCGCTGTTCTCACAACTATACTCATTATGTCCTTATATGACATATCGGGAGTAGTGTCGGCCATCACGGAAAAAAAATTGGAGCTGTTAATTTCATCAATGATCTTACTCTTTAATTCAGTTGCAATTAAACTAATCATTTCATTTTGAGACGATGGACTCGTGTATGTAACTCTATATGGACGAAGGGCTCTATCTTCAATCCAGGCTTTTAGTGTGGGATTGTGGCGAGAGATAAGATTAACAACTGCAACAAAGTTACCTTGATTAGCACTGTCCGATTCTCTAAGCGCTAGCCCTTGGCTTCCCAAAGTCTTGCATGTATCGATAAGAATTTCGACAGTTTTTATATTCTGCACCTCTATTTTTTGCTCTTCTATTAGAGCAATTCTATTGGATTTATCTATAAGGTGATCTATATGCCCTTTTTTCATAGAAAGTGACAATATTCACTTAATGCAACTTTATGTGCTTGAGAGGTAAAGTGCGCCTGAAGCTTTCCAAGTTTGTCTTTTCCCATAGCTTTTCATCTTAGACCAAGATCTCACCCCAACATTTATCCAAGCATCTTCAGTTTTTCCCTACTTTCCAACACCCTTGGGAAAAAGGCGGCAGACAAAACAAAATGTGGCATCCTTCTGGGTGCTGTATTCTAAATGTTCAAACTCTTTGTACCACTGGGGATTAAATCTATTTTTACCGTCACTTGGGAAACTAGCAAGTTTTGGTTGGTGTGGCCCTAACTGGATTAAATACAGTTTTTGATTATCCGTAATTGTATGTGGACGTAAACCTGGGTCATGGCTTATCAATGCTGATGAATCTGATTTGTCAATTATAATATTTTGAGCTTTGGTATCGAGTTTTTTTATAAAAGCGTTTCCCATTTTCAAAACATTTTTTGACATTTCCACCACAGAACTTGTTGCATTCACAATTTCAATTGCAGCAAATTTACCATTTACTAATTCTTTTTTACAATATTTTTTATAAATGTCATTACAATTTTTAAGATTATCTATTAAAACACCCAAATTCCCCATTAGCGAAGTCCAATTTGTTGTTTCACTGCTTACTTCAGTAGTATCCAAGTGAATAATATTCGTGTCATCCTTTTTATCTCGGTCATGAAACTGGGTTAAATCATCTGATTTAGGATTTAATTCTGTAAATTTCTCTGCTTGTTCCTGGACTACAACATAACCCGGGTTTTCCTCTTTTGCATCATTATTATGAATTTTTGAACTTGCGTCCTCTTCAAATTTTTTATTAAAAGATGTTGTTTCTTCTTCTATGGATATACCACATGTTGAAGTCGATGTTTCAATTATTTTCAAGTCTAACTTTGTATGTTCACTACTTTGTATTTCATCATCCACTTCGACATCAATACCAGCATTCTGAGGTTCCATTTTTTGTTTTTTTGAAGCTAAGGAGGCTACAAAAGGATTCTCTGGGGCTCCCACTGTTTGTATACGAACCTTTCTACCACCATGAACGGATCTTTCATGACTGGTTTTATAGTCGTTATTAGATACTGCTTTGCATACGCAACATTGTAATTTATATCTTTTGCTATTCATATTTAGTGCTGGAAAACAAACGCAGATAATTTACCGTAATTTTTAAAGGATTCAATGTTTATAAAAGTTATCACTCTTAATAAATGTGATAAGATATAAGAGTCTTAAAATAATAGAATAAGACTAATAATTCTATTACATATTCTAATTAGGCCTATTACTCCTACAAACCTAATTTTGATCCTACTTTAGTATACTGATAATTGGAAGTAATAACAGGCGCAAAACGTTCATATCAGAGTTTAGCATTTATTTTATTATACTTTCTGATAAAAAGCTTTATATAAAATTATTATATTAAAAAATGAATCATATCATTTTAAATGCTATCATATCTTTTATACAAAGACAGAAATGTTAAAATCAATTCATGGAAATAAATATTCACGTTTCAAAGTAGAAAGTATGAAAAAAATGAATAACTGCTTTTAGTCACACATAAAATTGCAGCTGCTATTTTTATTGCATAAACTTGCAGCTGCCATTTTTATTGTTGATAACAAAAAAAAGTTGCGCGAAAAAAAACAACTTGGAAATCAAAAGGGCGTTCCGTTATGACTTAGCAATTTATTTCGTCTTGTGGAAAACAGCCTTAAGCCGTTTAATAAACGTAAAGTTTATTTGTCCAAGTCAAAAAAAAATTAGATCTTTGATGGATTTTCGCAAACATTTTAACTTTATTTAATTGGAAAATATTTTTTGATTTTATCAACGATTTCCCAACTGTCCCAACTCGTGGCAAGGAAATTCCCAACTTTTCCCTTTTCTAGATTCTGGGAGGGGGAGACTTCCCCCCTACCCCCTCCAAGGCGACGCCCCTGTATATATATATATATATATATATATATATATATATATATATATATATATATATATATATATATATATATATATATATATATATATATATATATATATATATATATATATATATATATATATATATATATATATATATATATATATATATATATATATATATATATATATATATATATATATATATATATATATATATATATATATATATATATTAGGTCTAGGAATTAATTAATGCGCTTTTTAATTGAAAATTGAAGGTTTATTTCAAAAACTAAATGGATGAATACATTAATGAAAATAGTGTCCATCGCTAGTCACTACTTTTGCCCATCTTTCCGGCAATTTACGAATTCCGTGTCGAAAAAATGCTTCATCCTTAGAAGTGATCCAATCAGAGACCCATTTCTGAAGAAGTGAAGCGCTGTCCAATCAAATCGTTATTCATGCAATCGAACAAGTAGTATTCAGAAGGAGCAATGTCCGGAGAATACTGCGGATGGGGTAACACTTCCCATCCGTCATTTTCCTAATAGTTTTTGACAGGTTTTGCGACATGTGGTCGAGCGTTATCATGCTGAAAAATGAGTTTATCATGTCTATTACCCCAATCTGGTCGTTTTATGACCAGAGCTTGCTTCAAATGCATTAATTGTCGTCAATAACGTTCTCCATTAATAGTTTCACCAGGTGTCAGAAGCTCATGGTACACCACACCTTTCATATCCAACCATATACACAGCATAACCTTTGCACAGTGAATATTCCGTTTGGGTTGTGATGGACCTTGTTCACCTGGCTTTACCCAGGCCTTTTTTCGTTTAGAATTCTTGTAATAAATCCATTTCTCATCACCAGTAACAATTCTATGCAAAAATCCCTTTCTTTTCTATCTTTCAAGCAGCAATTCACAAATGGTCTTTCTTCTTTCCACGTCTCTGTCTTTCAATTCATGTGGTACCCAATGAGACACTTTTTGAATCGTACCCATGGCTTTGAGGCGTCTGGAAACTGTTAATTGTTCAGCTCCTAACGATTTTGCAAGGTCCTCATGCGTTTGACAAGAATCCTGATCGAGCAATGCTGCCAATTCTGCATCTTCAAATTTTTTCGGCTGTCCTGGTCGCTCTTGGTCTTCCAAACAAAAATTACCACTTTTAAACCGTGCAAACCACTTCTGACACGTTCGCTCAGCTAGAGCATGATCACCATAAACTTCAACCAAAATACGATGACTTTTGGTAGCACTTTTCTTCATGTTAAAGTAATGAAGAAGAATCCC
Organism: Hydra vulgaris; assembly: GCF_038396675.1. Taxonomy (NCBI): domain Eukaryota; kingdom Metazoa; phylum Cnidaria; class Hydrozoa; order Anthoathecata; family Hydridae; genus Hydra; species Hydra vulgaris. The sequence goes on along the minus strand of NC_088927.1, from coordinate 44,600,150 downwards.
CCGTAAAACATTTTATCAGGAACAAAAATCGACATTATCAGTTAAATTAAAAACAGTATTGTTTACGTTTAAATCAAATGATTTATAATGAAAATGATGCGCAATAACAGTGATCTTCGCACGCGTGGCTAAACGAAACGCTGAGACAATTAGCTAGTTTTGTAATCCCTTGTCAAACCGCACGAATTAATTCCTAGACAATATATATATATATATATATATATATATATATATATATATATATATATATATATATATATATATATATATATATATATATATATATATATATATATATATATATATATATATATATATATATATATATATATATATATATATATATATTTATATATATGAAGACCTCAGTGGAAAAACCGGCGTTGTCACATTCAAAAAGTATTAAGAAAGTATTTATTGATCATTAATAAAAGTCTTTATTTAAAGTAAATGAAACTAAGCAATTTAAAAAAATTTATATTATAATTATTTTATTTAAAATTTATTCAAAAACAAAACATTTTGTAATTTTTTATATAAAATTTTTTTTTTCTTTGCTTTAAATAAAGACATTTATTAATGATCAACAAATACTTTCTCAATACTTTTTAGATGTTGACAAATTACAGTTTTCCACTGAGGTCTTCATATATATATATATATATATATATATATATATATATATATATATATATATATATATATATATATATATATATATATATATATATATATATATATATATATATATATATATATATATATATATATATATATATATATATATATATATATATATATATATATATATAAACAAGGCTCAATATAACGGTCGGACATTGCCGCCCTCGGACTGATTTTAAGATCTGATTTATGGGGGCAACCAACAATACCCTTTCATTTTTAATAAAAAAAATCAACAATGGTTTGTTGCTCTCCTAGCAGATCTAGAGATTGTTCCGAGGGACGGCGATATCTGATCGTTAAATTGAGCCCTGTATATATATCCGTATATGCAGGGCTCGTATATGGCCCATGTATATATATAACGATCTTCGTTACTTCTTAGTGAAATGTAACTAGACCTGTTTTATCTTCCAAGCTTAAGCCACTCTCCCATTGTTGTAAGATTGCATTTCCTTCTTTCTTCCACAATACAATTATGATCAATGCTCAAACGAGCTGTCGTTTCTATAACAATAAACCGAAACTCATTCTTGCTTGGCATTTTATTTAAAAAGTTGCATCTTTTTACCGTATCTGTCTCTTAATGCTACAAAAAACTTTTATTAATCCAGTTTTTTCCTTCAACTCAAAAAAACCTTATAACTCCTACTTATCTTCATGTTTTCTTTTTTTATACAACTTACAACTTTTTAAGTCTTCAGTTATACGCTTTTTAGTATAATAAAGTAACTCGTAACTTAATAGCGGTTACATGCAATCTTGTTGGAATTAAATTATAGTTTTAAAATATATAAATGTATCCCAGTATTTAATATATAGTAAGTGTAACCATAAAATTATAATGTATTAAGTATTTTAAATTTTTTTCTAGCCTCGACTATCAACCCCTGCTAAATCTTATAACTTTGCCGGGGCCGGGGGTGGGTTTGCAAAAAGTCTAACTTTTAGCCGGGGCCCCGGTCACTCACGGAAAATTTATATCTTCCATTATCAAATCATCTTTAAATCCTCTCTTATCAACAAATTTTCCTGCTTCTTGAAAATCTAAATCAAAATCATCCATATTAGTAAAATCACTCGGCATATACAGAAAACCAATTAAGTATTTTTACCGAAATACACGACAATCTATACTCATTCAATTTTGCTTGAACCAAAGCAACCTTCACTAATTTTATATGAATGAAAGACTTTTTTGAATCTTTGTACTTGATTCCTATGAATGTCATATCGAAAGGGCGAATCTGGTGCTAATTTAGAATTTAATTTGTTCCTCTCCTTCTTTAATATAAAGTACATTTGTCTCTCTGTTTCCGTTAAATCAGAGCTAATATGTACAGAATAATAAGTGTTTCTATTTCTTAATTTTTTTGCTGCTAACAGAACTGAATTTCTGAAACTTAAATCTGAAAGTTCAAAAAGAATAGGGCCAGGGCAACTCACAACTTTTGATTTTAATCCTCTCTTATAAACAGGCTTAACATCATGTTTTCTATTATCAACAAAATATCGTTTATCTTCTGCTGATCTTCAACTTTCTGTTCCGTTAATAAAGGATTTTCTGACTCTGGAACACTATAAACGATGATGCTTTTTTTTATTCTCTCTCTTTCATTCATTTCGTTGATTGTTGCATTTGTGACAATTAACTGATCAGAAGGCTTTTTTTATTTTGACTACCATTAGGCTATTTTTTTGACGTAGAAAATCCATCGCAATGATTGTTTGAGTTTCTTTGGATTTGGTTAAAGTATCACCCTGAATAACAGTGGATTACCTCCTTTTCATAACTTTTATTATTTTATACTATTAATTTAAAATCTTATTAACACAATAAAATAGGATTTGTTAATGTGTTTTTTTCCGTATAAATATAAAATAGTATAAAATATTTTATTTAATGTGCACATAATTGTTATATGAGATGTTAATATATGTTTTATAAAGTTAAACAAATATATTGTGTTTCTTGGTGTAGTTTCTTGGTGTAGTTAAGGCGATTTACAATTTATTCTAATTCTTTTATTTGGAATTAGCATCGTTTTATTTTGAGATAAGCATGGTTTTATTTTGAGATTAGCATGGTTTTATTTTGAGATTAGCATGGTTTTATTTTGAGATTAGCATGGTTTTATCAGCGTATTGTGTCCAAATAAGAGCTTTAGATGGTATAACTTTTTTTTTGCTTCAGGATTATTAAATATTTAAGGAAACTTTTAATTTTTATATAAAATTTTCAAAACCTTTTTACTACCCGTAATAGTGAATCTAAATAACACCATTTTGGAGTCTTTAGATCAGTTCTGCTCATTGGTGTTAACATGAATTTAGTTAAAATCTTTTAAAAAAGTTTCTATTGATCCTAGTTCTAATCGTTCTGACGTATAATTTAACTAAATATAGTTGTCAAAATACAACATTACTATCAATTTTCCCCAAAAATACTAGAATTCCGACCAAAAAATTGCTTATAACAGATCTATTAGATTTGTTCCCAGTACAACCGCATGGTTTTTACCGCAATACATTCTGGATCTTTCTATGGGGTAATTTAAAACAGTGCTTTTATAGAAATACTGAGATGAAAACAACTTTTATTAATTGTTATAAAAAGTTAAATACCAAACTCAAATGTTTGCTTTTAGTTAAAAAAAGATTGATGGATATTATTGTGCTGTTTTCGGATGCCGTAACAATCGGAGAAACGATGAAACAAAAATTAAGCTTAGTATATTATAAGTAAAACAAATTATGTAGCATAATGAATAATAATACATGTTAAAATAAAAAAACTTTCGAATAAATATTAATTAAAGTTGTATAAAATGTTTTGATTTTAAAACATTGTAGCAATTTATAGGTGTCATGAATAAATACACTATAAAATTTCAAAGTTAATTTTAAATGACAATGTTCATTTTTTGTTATGTTTGTGTTTCATGATGAAATATATACAATTATCAGTTTTCTAACTATTATATTACAATATAAACTTGCAGTAAATTTTGTTGTGTTAAATGATTGTGATTTCGTATCACTAACATAATTAAGCAGAACTAACATAATTTACATAATTAAGCAGAAAGTCGTTAAATTGTTTTTCAAAGCTCATTATATTTTAGACATGTTATCAAAAGTCATGTAGACATGCTGCGATGACATTCTCCCAAAAATCCTAAAGATACAAAATTATGGACCAAATCCATAAATAGAACTGTTGTGGATAGAAGCCGCAAAAACACCAATTTTGTTGCTCGTGTAGGATCTACTAAAGTCTGTTCTAACCATTTTGCTGGAGGTTATTACAATACAGGATGCAACGTATCAACTTTATACATGTAAGGATACAATATAACAAATGATACAGTTAAATTAAATCACCGACTATATAAGAGCCACCAAAAAAAAATTAAAAAAACTCAATACATCATCCATTATGTTAGCACTATTCATTTTGATACAATTAAAGAAGAAGTATGTTTTGGAGACTACAGAGACTAACGATTTTCATAAATATTGCGTTACTGATGCGAAATACAGTGATCGTTGCAGGATGTTTTAAGAAGATACTTGCTTACTTTTACGTAAAAAACAAGATGATTGTCTTAATTTATTAAACCAACTAGACTCGGCAAATAAACCAATAAAAAATCTTAATGAAGAAATCATAGGCTTATAAGAAAAAATTAAAAAGTTTCAAAGATTTTCTTACTCTGAAATAAGTAAAAATGATACATTACTGAAAAGTATGACGGGTATAAAAACAAGTTTTTTGTATGATTGGTTATACAAGTGTTCTAGTTCAGAAATTTCGTCAAAATTTGTTGCTCACTGCATCAATAAAACTTTATATGCAATCTTACAATCTAAATAAGTTACAACTTCAAAAGGTGTTTTAGGGAGAGATGGATGCAAGGAGGTTTTAACTTCGATTTCTTGAGCAATATTGGAAATATCAGGTATATGGACAACAATTTTTGTTTGCATAAGCATGACATATCCGCAATTATAATTTTTTATTTGTGCCAAAGAATCTATATCTTTTTTTTTCATGGAAAATTCTCGTTGATTTATGGGTCGTGGATTTAAACAATTTAAATGTTTCTTTTTTTATTATTCTTTTTTACTATTTCAATTTCACTTAGCATTGATGGTCCGTATAGTTTTTTAACTTTTTTTGATGGTTTGAGCTATTTGAGAGGTTTCTATGTACATGTTTTTATTACCAATAATCCTAACACTATGTTTAACATGCCATAAAAGTACGCCAACATGTTCACAGCAACCACAGATTTTAAAATTAAAATAGTATATTTGTTTTTTAAAAGTAAAAGTTGCAGAAAACAAATGAAAAACCAAATTTTAGTTATCAAAGTATTTCTTTATTAGCAAAAAATATTACTTTGAAATAAATACCCAGCTGCACAATCACAATCTTCAGATTTTATTGTACCATGCTTCGTTAATCATTACCCAAACATTATAAACAAGTTAATTGGTTTTTTTGTTCTGGTAAAAAATAAGCTACAATGTGACAATATTTAAAGTCAGAGTTGATATTGTGATACGAAATAGGGTCGTGTCTACTAATAGGCAAACCAGACAGCTGCCTGGGGCCCCCAACGTCGAATCAAGTTTTGCGCATTCAAAAGTCTCTAACATGGGCAGTTGATGTTGCAATTAATAAAAATTGTGAAGTCAATATTTTTGAGCCAAACCCTTGGCAGAAGCCTCATCAATTAAAACATCAAGAGAACTGACACCAACAAAAATTCCTGAGGTTGAGCTTCACAAAATTTCTTCAGATCCTGCAGACTGGCCTGATTATTTGTCTCATCTCCGAAAACAATTAGTTCTATCAGAACCAATACAGGTAAAAGGTTATGTTATCCCAAAGAGTTTTTTTTCCAATTCCAAAGCAAAAGATTCCTGACAAATGATCAAACAATAACAAGATCATGACTTGTATACTCAAAAAAAGCAGATGCTGTAAACTATTTCTAATGCAAGTTGTTTTGTGTTGATAAACAAAAACTTGGTACCCGCGTGGCTTTCGTGATTGGAAAAACATATATTCCAAGTTAAGTGAGCATGATCGTTCGCAAGAGCGCAACAATTCCTGGATAAAATGGAAGGAGCTGGAAAGTCGCTTGAAACAAACAGTAAAATCGATCAACAGAATCAGAGTATCTTTCAGCAAGAACAGCAATACTGGCGATCAGTAATTGAGAAAATTGTGGGAATTATTAAATACTTGGCAAAAAACAATTTGGCTTTTCGTGGCAGTGAGGAAAGGCTTTTTGCTCATGGGAATAGAAACTTTCTTGGCCTAGTGGAGTTATTAGCAAAGTTTGAAAGTGTCATGCAGGAGCATGTTATCGAATAATTTTTATATAAAAATTTATTGATATTAAATTTTAAATAGCATTTTTGTGAGTAACCCATTTGACTTACAATCACTATTTGAAACAATAAAATGAAGTAACGAAAGTTGTTAATCTATTGTTATTAACAATTTACTTAAATTTATGCACATATTTATATTGTCGATCTGATTATATGTAACAGTCTCTTAAATAAACAGTAATTATTATTATATCTCATCTCTTTGAACTTATTATTATTTTACATAAATGTTTACAAGCAATATTTTATCTACTATGAAATACTATGACACCATAGATTTCAATAAAAAAGTTAATCCTAATTCAGATCTTTATATTTATCTTAACATTGTTTCTTTACCATATCACATTGATGATCTCTCCAGCTTTTATAGCACTTTTAATACATTACCTGTGGAAATAGGTATTACTGAGTCAAATTTGTATGTCAATGATTCAAATATAACAAGCATATCTATAAATGGTTTTAAAATTGAGCAATGCCCCACTAATTGAGTGGGTGCTCTTCTATATCTAAACTATAATTTAAACTACATAGTTCGCAATGACCTAAAGATTTGCTCTTCCAAATGTCTTGAATCCATTTTTGTTGAAACTATAAAGCCTCACTTAAAAAATATAATGGTTTGTTGCATATATCGACATCCATTGATGAATCAAAACAATTTCAATAAAAATTATCAAACTCCGCTATTAGATAAGTTGAATATTGAAAAAAGGCATTTTCCTTATGGGGGATTTTAATATACTAAAATTAAATGAATCAAATCCTGTATCTAGTTACTATGACTCGCTTATTTCTTTTTCATTACATCCTGTTATAATTCTACCTTCACGCATAACAGCTTAATCACAAGCACTTATTGATAACATTTTTATAAACGTCAATTCACCTGATCAAATCTCAGAAAATTTTACTATTTCAATATCTGATCATATGGTCAATTTATATGTATTCCTTGAAAAACTAACCACCCTAAAAAAAGTATATCTTACAGGCGATGCTTCAAGAACTTTAACAAAAGTATATTTTTGAATATATTTCCAACATTAACTGGGATCTCTATATTAAAAAAGATGATGATGTAAATCAATCTATCAGTTTTCTTTTGAAGACATTTGAAAACATATCAGATCAGCATGCTCCATAGAAAAACTTACGAAGCAGCAAATTTAATCTTAAATCAAAATCATGGATCGCCAATGGCATACTTAAATCTATATCCATTAAAAACAGACTATATAAAAAACGCACAAAATGTGAAAATGTTATATCTACTAAATCTACTGAAAATTAGTAAAAAATCCTGTTACATAACCTATTTTAGTAAAAACTTAAATAATATTAAGAATACTTGGAAAGGGATAAAAGTAATCATTATATAAAACCTTTCTACAATAGTTCAACTCTCAAATTAAAACTGAAATAAAATACTATCTTAGATCAAACTACTGTATCGAATGTGTTAAAAAACTTTTTTGTTACTATCCAAAACAAACTTCAAAACAAAATCATACCTTCAACATCCAAATTTACTGACTATATCAACTCTTTAAATTTTAATACGTTCTTTATTGATCCTGTCACAGAGAATGAAATCTCTAATCTTATTAAAAACACCCTTAGAAATGGAAAAAGCTTTGGTCCTAATAACCTTCCTTCATTCCTTCTTAAACTTATTCCAGACGTAATTTCTTAACCTCTCAGTATTATTATAAACTCATTTCAAAACGGTTCATTTCTAAATGCTTTCAAAGTTGCTAAAGTCATTCCAATATTTAAAAAAGGTTCTACTATGGATATGTCTAACTACCAACTTATATCTCTTCAATCAAACCTAAGCAAACTCTTTGAAAAAGCTATGCATATTTAAATGCCTATACAAACACCAGTATGGGTTTCGTGCTAATCATTCCACCACTCACTCACTTATTAAAATTACTGAGTCAATTAGAAAAACTCTTGATGATAAAAACTTTGCATGTGGTGTCTTGTAGATCTACAAAAAGCTTTTGATACAATAGATCATTCTATCCTACTCAAGAAACAAGAATATTATGGAATCAGAGAAATACCTTTAAATGGTTTACTTCCTATCCTCACAACTGATCTCAGTTTGTCTCAGTCAATGACTGAAAATCTACTAAAATAAAATGTTCCAACAGTGTCCCTCAAGGCTAAGTATTAGTACCACTACTTTTTCTTCTTATATTAATGACCTTACTTACTCAATTAAGTTTGCAACTCCTTACCACTTTGCTTATAATACTAACTTGCTCATCATCAATAAACTTAAATAAAATTAACAAAAACATTAATCATGATCTTGCCAATTTATTTCAGTAGCTCGCTCAAATAAGCTTTCTCTCAACTGTAGCAAAACTGAACTGGTCATTTTCAAATCTAAAAAAACAAAAATAAATAAAAATTTAAACTTTAGATTAAGTGGCCAGAAAATCATTCCTGTAAACTCAATAAAATATCTTGGCATTATAATTGATTCCAACGTGTCATTGGATCCCATCTTAAAGACTTAGCCATAAAATTGAGCAGATCAAATGGAATACTGGCTAAAGTTACATTAAGTCGATCTGGAATCACTATCAGATATATATCATGCCATTTTTGGCTCACATATACAATATGGTTGTCAAATATGGGGACAATCTCAACAGCATGCAGTTTAAAAGGATATCCCATCTTCAAAATAAAGCTTTAAAAAAAATACATTTTCAGAATTACAAATTCAATCCAAATGTGCTTTATTATACTTCTAAGATCCTTATGTGACTTGTTCAGTTCTTGATTTGCCAGTTTGTCTCGAATCACCAACTCAAAAACCTACTTCTTACCATCAACAATTTTTTCCAAAAAATGCAAACAACCGATAATCTTCGATCAATTGATAATCTGAATCTTGCAGTCTTAAATCGGTTGTTTGCATTTTTTGGAAAAAATTGTTGATGGTAAGAAGTAGGTTTTTAGTTGGTGATTCCAGACAAACTGGCAAATCAAGAACTGAACAAGTCACATAAGGATCTTAGAAGTATAATAAAGCACATTTGGATTGAATTTGTAATTCTGAAAATGTATTTTTTTTAAAGCTTTATTGAAGATGGGATATCCTTTTAAACTGCATGCTGTTGAGATTGTCCCCATATTTGACAACCTGTGTATATGTGAGCCAAAAATGGCATGATATATATTTGATAGTGATTCCAGATCGACTTAATGGCGAACTTTAGCCAGTATTCCATTTGATCTGCTCAATTTTATGGCTAAGTCTTTAAGATGGGATCCAATGACACGTTGGAATCAATTATAATGCCAAGATATTTTATTGAGTTTACAGGAATGATTTTCTGGCCACTTAATCTAAAGTTTAAATTTTTATTTATTTTTGTTTTTAGATTTGAAAATAACCAGTTCAGTTTTGCTACAGTTGAGAGAAAGCTTATTTGAGCGAGCTACTGAAATAAATTGGCAAGATCATGATTAATGTTTTTGTTAATTTTATTTAAGTTTATTGATGATGAGCAAGTTAGTATTATAAGCAAAGTGGTAAGGAGTTGCAAACTTAATTGAGTAAGTAAGGTCATTGTGAATATAAGAAGAAAAAGTAGTGGTACTAATACTTAGCCTTGAGGGACACTGTTGGAACATTTTATTTTAGTAGATTTTCAGTCATTGACTGAGACAAACTGAGATCAGTTGTGAGGATAGGAAGTAAACCATTTAAAGGTATTTCTCTGATTCCATAATATTATTGTTTCTTGAGTAGGATAGAATGATCTACTGTATCAAAAGCTTTTTGTAGATCTACAACACCACATGCAAAGTTTTTATCATCAAGAGTTTTTCTAATTGACTCAGTAATTTTAATAAGTGAGTGAGTGGTGGAAATCATTAGCACGAAACCCATACTGGTGTTTGTATAGGCAATTTAAATATGCATAGCTTTTTTTCAAAGAGTTTGCTTCATTTAGATTGAAGAGATATAAGTCATAGTCAAGCGTGTCGTTAGTAGAACCTTTTTTAAATATTGGAATGACTTTAGCAACTTTTGAAAGCATTTAGAAATGAACCGTTTTGAAATGAGTTTATAATAATACTGAGAGGTTAAGAAATTACGTCTGGAATAAGGAATGAAGGAAGGTTATTAGGACCAAAGCTTTTTCATTTCTAAGGGTGTTTTTAATAAGATTGGATTTTATTCTCTGTGACAGGATCAATAAAGAACGTATTAAAATTTAAAGAGTTGATATAGTCAGTAAATTTGGATGTTGAAGGTATGATTTTGTTTTGAAGTTTGTTTTGGATAGTAACAAAAAAGTTTTTTAACACATTCGGTACAATACTAAGATAGTATTTTATTCAGTTTTAATTTGAGAGTTGAATATTGTAGAAAGGTTTTTATATAATGATTACTTTTATCCCTTTCCAAGTATTCTTAATATTATTTAAGTTTTTACTAAAATAGGTTATGTAACAGGATTTTTTACTAATTTTCAGTAGATTTAGTAGATATAACGTTTCACATTTTGTGCGTTTTTTATATAGTCTGTTTTTAATGGATATAAGATTAAGTATGCCATTGCACGAATGATTTTGATTTAAGATTAAATTTGCTGCTTCGTAAGTTTTTCTATGGAGCATGCTGATCTGATATGTTTTCAAACTTCTTCAAAAGAAATATGATTTACATCATCATCTTTTTTAATTCGAGTCCCAGTTAATGTTGGAAATATATTCGAAAAAATATACTTTTGTTAAACATTCTTGAAGCATCCGCCCTAAGATATTGGTGGTTAGTTTTCAAGGAATACATAAATTGACCATATGATCAGAAATAGTAAAATTTTCTGAGATTTGATCAGGTGAATTGACGTTTATAAAAATGTTATCAATAAGTGCTTGTGATTAAGCTGTTATGCGTGAAGGTAGAATTATAACAGGATGTAATGAAAAAGAAATAAGCGAGTCATAGTAACTAGATACAGGATTTGATTCATTTAATTTTCACATATATAAAATCCCATAAGGAAAATGCCCTTTTTCAATATTCAACTACCTGATAATTTTTATTGAAATTGTTTTAATTGCATCAATGGATGTCGATATATGCAACAAACCATTATATTTTTAAGTGAGGCTTTATAGTTTCAACAAAAATGGATTCAAGACATTTGGAAGAGCAAATCTTTAGGTCATTGCGAACTATGTAGTTTAAATTATAGTTTAGATATAGAAGAGCACCGGACCCTTTAACCCCAGTGGGGCATTGCTCAATTTTAAAACCATTTATGATATGCTTGTTATATTTGAATCATTGACATACAAATTTGACTCAGTAATACCTAGGGTAATGTATTAAAAGTGCTATAAAAGCTGGAGAGATCATCAATGTGATATGGTAAATGAGGTAGAAATTAAAGATCTAAATTGAGTTAACTTTTTTTATTGAAATCTATGGTGTCATAGTATTTCATCATGGATAACTTTGCTTGTAAACATTTATGTAAAATAATAATAATTTCAAAGAGATGAGATATAATAATAATTACTGCTTATTTAGACTGTTACATATAATCAGATCGACAATATAAATATGTGCATAAATTTAAGTAAATTGTTAATAACGATGGATTAACAACTTTCGTTACTTCATTTTATTGTTTCAAATAGTGATTGTAAGTCAAATGGGTTACTCACAAAAATGCTATTTAAAATTTAATATCAATAAATTTTTATATAAAAATTATTCGATAACATGCTCCTGCATGACACTTTCAAACTTTGCTAATAACTCCACTAGGCCAAGAAAGTTTCTATTCCCATGAGCAAAAAGCCTTTCCTCACTGCCACGAAAAGCCAAATTGTTTTTTCCAAGTATTTAATAATTCCCACAATTTTCTCAATTACTGATCGCCAGTATTGCTGTTCTTGCTGAAAGATACTCTGATTCTGTTGATCAATTTTACTGTTTGTTTCAAGCGCTCCTTCATTTTATCCAGGAATTGTTGCGCTCTTGCGAACGATCATGTACTTAACTTGGAATATATGTTTTTCCAATCACGAAAGCCACGGTACCAAGTTTTTGTTTATCAACACAAAACAACTGCATTAGAAATAGTTTACAGCATCTGCTTTTTTTGAGTATACAAGTCATGATCTTGTTATTGTTTGATCATTTGTCGGAATCTTTTGCTTTGGAATTGGAAAAAAAACTCTTTGGGATAACATAACCTTTTACCTGTATTGGTTCTGATAAAGTTCTTCGGAGATGAGCAAATAATCAGGCCAGTCTGCAGGATCTGAAGAAATTTTGTGAAGCTCAACCTCAGGAATTTTTGTTGGTGTCCTTTGATGTTTTAATTGATGCAGGTTACGAAAAATATTGACTTCACAATTTTTATTAATTGCAACATCAACTGCCCATGTTAGAGACTTTTGAATGCGCGAAACTTGATTCGACGTTGGGGGCCCCAGGCAGCTGTAGGTTTGCCTATTAGTGACACAAGCCCTATTTCGTATCACAATATCAACTCTGACTTTAAATATTGTCACATTGTAGCTTTATTTTTTACCTGAACAAAAAAACCAATTAACTTGTTTATAATGTTTGGGTAATGATTAACAAAAAGCATGGTACAATAAAATCTGAAGATTGTGATTTGCAGCTGGTATTTATTTCAAAGTAATATTTTTTGCTAATAAAGAAATACTTTGATAACTAAAATTTCGTTTTTTCGATTTGTTTTCCAACTTTTCTTTTTAAAAAACAAATATACTATTTTAATTTTAAAATCTGTGGTTGCTGTGAACATGTTGGCGTACTTTTTTATGGCATGTTAAACATAGTGTTAGGATTATTGGTAATAAAAGCGTGTACATACAAACCTCTCAAATAGCTCAAACCATCAAAAAAAGTTAAAAAACTATACATAGATGCTAAGTGAAATTGAAATAGTAAAAGAATAATAAAAAAAGAAACATTTAAATTGTTTAAATCCACGACCCATAAATCAACGAGAATTTTCCATGAAAAAAAAAAGATATAGATTCTTTGGCACAAATAAAAAATTATAATTGCGGATATGTCATTGATTATGCAAACAAAAATTGTTGTCCCCATATTTCCAATATTGCTCAAGAAATCGAAGTTAAAACCTATTGCATCCATCTCTCCCTAAAACACCTTTTGAAGTTGTAACTTATTTAGATTGTAAGATTGCATATAAAGTTTTCTGATTGCAGTGAGCGAATTTTGACGAAATTTCTGAACTAGAACACTTGTATAACCAATCATACAAAAAAACTTGTTTTTTATACCCGTCATACTTTTCAGTAATGTATCATTTTTACTTATTTCAGAGTAAGAAAATCTTTGAAACTTTTTAATTTTTTCTTATAAGCCTATGATTTCTTCATTAAGATTTTTTATTGGTTTATTTGCCGAGTCTAGTTGGTTTAATAAATTAAGACAATCATCTTGTTTTTTACGTAAAAGTAAGCAAGTATCTTCTTAAAACATCCCTGCAACGATCACTGTATTTCGCATCAGTAAGTTGATGTTTATGCATTTTTAGTCTCTGTAGGTCTCCAAAACATACTTCTTCTTTGTTATCAAAATGAATAGTGCTAACATAATGGATGATGTAAGTAGTTTTTTTAATTTTTTTTTGGTGGCTCTTATATAGTCGGTGATCTAATTTAACTGTATCATTTGTTAGTCTGTATCCTTACATGTATAAAGTTGATACGTTGCATCCTGTATTGTAATAACCTGCAGCAAAATGATTAGAACAGACTTTAGTAGATCCTACACGAGCAACAAAATTGGTGTTTTTGCGGCTTCTATCCACAACAGTTTTATTTATGGATTTGGTCCATAATTTTGTATCTTTAATTTCGGGAGAATGTCATCGCAGCATGTCTACATGACTTTTGATAACATGTCTAAAATATAATGAGCTTTGAAAAACAATTTAACAACTTTCTGCAATTATGTAAATTATGTTAGTTCTGCTTAATTATGTTAGTGATACGAAATCACAATCATTTAACACAACAAAATTTACTGCAAGTTTATATTGTAATATAATAGTTAGAAAACTGATAATTGTATATATTTCATGATGAAACACAAACATAACAAAAAATGAACATTGTCATTTAAAATTAACTTTGAAATTTTATAGTGTATTTATTCATGACACCTATAAATTGCTACAATGTTTTAAAATCAAAACATTTTATACAACTTTAATTAATATTTATTCGAAAGTTTTTTTATTTTAACATGTATTATTATTCATTATGCTACATAATTTGTTTTACTTATAATATACTAAGCTTAATTTTTGTTTCATCGTTTCTCCGATTGTTACGGCATCCGAAAAACAGCACAATAATATCCATCAATCTTTTTTAACTAAAAGCAAACATTTCAGTTTGGTATTTAACTTTTTATAACAATTAATAAAAGTTGTTTTCATCTCAGTATTTCTATAAAAGCACTAAATTACCCCATAGAAAGATCCAGAATGTAGTTGCGGTAAAAACCATGCGGTATATGGGAACAAATCTAATAGATCTGTTATAAGCAATTTTTTGGTCGGAATTCTAGTATTTTTGGGGAAAATTGATAGTAATGTTGTATTTTGACAACTATATTTAGTTAAATTATACGTCAGAACGATTAGAGCTAAGAAGAATAAATAGAAACTTTTTTGAAGAAATTCATGTTACGCCAATGAGCAGAACTGATCTAAAGACTCCAAAATGGTGTTATTAGATTCACTATTACGGGTAGTAAAAAGGTTTTGAAAATTTTATATAGAAAAATTAAAAGTTTCCTTAAATATTTAATAATCCTGAAGCAAAAAAAAAGTTATACCATCTAAACTATTTATTTGGACGACAATACGCTGATAAAACCATGCTAATCTCAAAATAAAACCATGCTAATCTCAAAATAAAAACCATGCTAATCTCAAAATAAAACCATGCTTATCTCAAAATAAAACGATGCTAATTCCAAATAAAAGAATTAGAATAAATTGTAAATCGCCTTAACTACACCAAGAAACTACACCAAGAAACACAATATATTTGTTTAACTTTATAAAACATATATTAACATCTCATATAACAATTATGTGCACATTAAATAAAATATTTTATACTATTTTATATTTATACGGAAAAAAACACATTAACAAATCCTATTTTATTGTGTTAAGATTTTAAATTAATAGTATAAAATAATAAAAGTTATGAAAAGGAGGTAATCCACTGTTATTCAGGGTGGTAACCCTCCTTAACCAAAATCCAAAGAAACTCAAACAATCATTGCGATGGATTTTCTACGTCAAAATAGCCTAATGGTAGTCAAAATAAAAAAAGCCTTCTGATCAGTTAATTGTCACAAATGCAACAATCAACGAAATGAATGAAAGAGAGAATAAAAGCATCATAGTTTTATAGTGTTCCAGAGTCAGAAAATCCTTTATTAACGGAACAGAAAGTTGAAGATCAGCAGAAGATAAACGATATTTTGTTGATAATAGAAAACATGATGTTAAGCCTGTTTTATAAGAGAGGATTAAAATCAAAAGTTGTGAGTTGCCCTGGCCCTATTCTTTTTGAACTTTCAGATTTAAGTTTCAGAAATTCAGTTCTAGCAGCAAAAAAATTAAGAAATAGAAACACTTATTATTCTGTACATATTAGCTCTGATTTAACGGAAACAGAGAGACAAATGTACTTTATATTAAAGAAGGAGAGGAACAAATTAAATTCTAAATTAGCACCAGATTCGCCCTTTCGATATGACATTCATAGGAATCAAGTACAAAGATTCAAAAAGTCTTTCATTCATATAAAATTAGTGAAGGTTGCTTTGGTTCAAGCAAAATTGAATGAGTATAGATTGTCGTATTCGGTGAAAAATACTTAATTGGTTTTATATGCCGAGTAGATTTACTAATATGGATGATTTTGATTTAGATTTTCAAGAAGCAGGAAAATTTGTTGATAAGAGAGGATTAAAGATGATTTGATAATGGAAGATATAGAATTTTTCCGTGAGTGACCGGGGCCCCGGCTAAAAGTTAGACTTTTTGCAAACCCACCCCCGGCCCCGGCAAAGTTATAGATTTAGCAGGGGTTGATAGTCGAGGCTAAAAAAATTTAAAATACTTAATACATTATAATTTTATGGTTACACTTACTATATATTAAATACTGGGATACATTTATATATTTTAAAACTATAATTTAATTCCAAGATTGCATGTAACCGCTATTAAGTTACGAGTTACTTTATTATACTAAAAAGCGTATAACTGAAGACTTAAAAGTTGTAAGTTGTATAAAAAAAGAAAACATGAAGATAAGTAGATAAGGTTTTTTTGAGTTGAAGGAAAAAAACTGGATTAATAAAAGTTTTTTGTAGCATTAGACAGATACGGTAAAAAGATGCAACTTTTTTAAATAAAATGCCAAGCAAGAATGAGTTTCGGTTTATTGTTATAGAAACGACAGCTCGTTTGAGCATTGATCATAATTGTATTGTGGAAGAAAGAAGGAAATGCAATCTTACAACAATGGGAGATAAGCTTGGAAGATAAAACAGGTCTAGTTACATTTCACTAAGAAGTAACGAAGATCGTTATATATATACATCGGCCATATACGAGCCCTAGATATACGGATATATATACAGGGCTCAATTTAACGATCAGATATCGCATCCCTCGGAACAATCTTGAGATCTGCTAGAGGAGAGCAACAAACCATTGTTGATTTTTTTTTATTAAAAATGAGCTATGGTTGGTTGCCCCCATAATACGATCTTAAAATCAGTCCAAGAGCAGGCAATGTCCGACCGTTATATTGAGCCTTGTTTATATATATATATATATATATATATATATATATATATATATATATATATATATATATATATATATATATATATATATATATATATATATATATATATATATATATATATATATATATATATATATATATATATATATATATATATATATATATATATATATATATATATATATGAAGACCTCAGTGGAAAAACCGGCGTTGTCACATTTAAAAAGTATTGAGAAAGTATTTGTTGATCATTAATAAATGTCTTTATTTAAAGCAAAGAAAAAAAAAATTTTATATAAAAAATTACAAAATGTTTTGTTTTTGAATAAATTTTAAATAAAATAATTATAATATAAATTTTTTTAAATTGCTTAGTTTCATTTACTTTAAATAAAGACTTTTATTAATGATCAATAAATACTTTCTTAATACTTTTTGAATGTGACAACGCATTTCCACTGGGGGCCTTCCATATATATAAATATATATATATATATATATATATATATATATATATATATATATATTATATATATATATATATATATATATATATATATATATATATATATATATATATATATATATATATATATATATATATATATATATATATATATATATATATATATTGTCTAGGAATTAATTGGTCCGCATTTTGACGAGGGACTACAAAACTAGCTAATTGTCTCAGCGTTTCGTTTGGCCACACATGCCGAAGATCACTGTTCTGCGCATCATTTTCATTATAAATCATTTGATTTAAACGTAAACAATACTTTTGTTTTTTAATTTAACTGATAATGTCGATTTTTTGTTCCTGATAAAATGTTTTACGGGGTCCTTTCTCATTACTTTAACATGAAGAAAAGTGCTACCAAAAGTCATCGTATTTTGGTTGAAGTTTATGGTGATCATGCTCTAGCTGAGCGAACGTGTCAGAAGTGGTTTGCACGGTTTAAAAGTGGTAATTTTTGTTTGGAAGACCAAGAGCGACCAGGACAGCCGAAAAATTTGAAGATGCAGAATTGGCAGCATTGCTCGATCAGGATTCTTGTCAAACGCATGAGTGACCTTGCAAAATCGTTAGGAGCTGAACAATTAACAGTTTCCAGACGCCTCAATAGGTCTAAATTCGAAAAAGTGTCTCATTGGGTACCACATGAATTGAAAGACAGAGACGTGGAAAGAAGAAAAACCAACTTGTGAATTGCTGCTTGAAAGATAGAAAAGAAAGATTGCATAGAATTGTTACTGGTGATGAGAAATGGATTTATTACAAGAATTCTAAACGAAAAAAGGCCTGGTAAAGCCAGGTGAACAAGGTCCATCACAAACGGAATATTCACTGTGCAAAGGTTATGCTGTGTATATGGTTGGATATGAAAGGTGTGGTGTACCATGAGCTTCTGACACCTGGTGAAACTATTAATGGAGAACGTTATTGACGACGATTAATGCATTTGAAGCAAGCTCTGGTCATAAAACGACCAGATTGGGTGATCAACATGATAAACTCATTTTTGGCGTGGATCGTTCGACCACATGTCGCAAAACCTGTCAAAAACTATTAGGAAAATGACGGATGGAAAGTGTTACCCCATCCGCAGTATTACCGGACATTGCTCCTTCTGAATACTACTTGTTCGATTGCATGAATAAGCGTTGATTGGACAGCGCTTCACTTCTTCAGAAATGGGTCTCTGATTGGATCACTTCTAAGGATGAAGCATTTTTTCGACACGGAATTCGTAAATTGCAAAATCAGCAAAGTAGTGACTAGCGATGGACACTATTTTCATTAATGTATTCATCCATTTAGTTTTTGAAATAAACCTTCAATTTTCAATTAAAAAGCGCATTAATTAATTCCTAGACCTAATATATATATATATATATATATATATATATATATATATATATATATATATATATATATATATATATATATATATATATATATATATATATATATATATATATATATATATATATATATATATATATATATATATATATATATATATATATATATATATATATATATATATATATATATATATATATATATATATATATATATATATACAGGGGCGTCGCCTTGGAGGGGGTAGGGGGGGAGTCTCCCCCTCCCAGAATCTAGAAAAGGGAAAAGTTGGGAATTTCCTTGCCACGAGTTGGGGACAGTTGGGAAATCGTAAAATATACCCATTAAATAAAGTTAAAATGTTTGCGAAAATCCATCAAAGATCTAATTTTTTTTTGACTTGGACAAATAAACTTTACGTTTATTAAAGACGTTTTAAGGCTGTTTTCCCACAAGACGAAATAAATTGCTAAGTCATAACGGAACGCCCCTTTTTGATTTCCAGAGTTGTTTTTTTCGCGCAACTTTTTTGTTATCAACAATAAAAATGGCAGGTGCAAGTTTATGCAATAAAAATAGCAGTTGCAATTTTATGTGTGACTAAAAGCAGTTATTCATTTTTTTCATACTTTCTACTTTGAAACGTGAATATTTATTTCCATGAATTGATTTTAAGCATTCTTTGTATAAAAGATATGATAGCATTTAAAATGATATGATTCATTTTTTAATATAATAATTTTATATAAAGCTTTTTATCAGAAAGTATAATAAAATAAATGCTAAACTCTGATATGAACGTTTTGCGCCTGTTTATTACTTCCAATTATCAGTATACTAAAGTAGGATCAAAATTAGGTTTGTAGGAGTAATAGGCCTAATTAGAATATGTAATAGAATTATTAGTCTTATTCTATTATTTTAAGACTCTTATATCTTTATCACATTTATTAAGAGTGATAACTTTATAAACATTGAATCCTTTAAAAATTACGGTAAATTATCTGCGTTTGTTTTCAGCACTAAATATGAATAGCAAAAGATATAAATTACAATGTTGCGTATGCGAAGCAGTATCTAATAACGACTATTAAACCAGTCATGAAAGATCCGTTCATGGTGGTAGAAAGGTTCGTATATACAACAGTGGGACCCCAGAATCCTTTTGTAGCCTCCTTAGCTTCGAAAAAAGACAAAAAATGGAACCTCAGAATGCTGGTATTGATGTTGAAGTGGATTATGAAATACAAAGTAGTGAACATACAAAGTTAGACTTGAAAATAATTGAAACATCGACTTCAGCATGTGGTATATCCATAGAAGAAGAAACAACATCTTTTAATAAAAAAATTTGGAGGACGCAAGTTCAAAAATTCATAATAATGATGCGAAAGAAAATTCCAGTTGTAGTCCAGGAACAAGCAGAGAAATTTAGAGAATTAAATCCTAAATCAGATGATTTAACCCAGTTTCATGACCGAGATAAAAAGGATGACACAAATATTATTCACTTGGAGTACTCTGAAGTAAGCAGTGAAACAACAAATTGGACTTCGCTAATGGGGAATTTGGGTGTTTTAATAGATCATATTTGTAATGACATTTATAAAAAATATTTTAAAGAAGAATTAGTAAACGAAAAGTTTGCTACATTTAAAATTGTAAATGCAACAAATTTTGTGGTGGAAATGTCAAAAAAGTTTTGAAAATGGGAAACGCTTTTATAAAAAAACTCGATACCAAACTTCAAAATATTATAATTGACAAATCAGATTCATCAGCATTGATAAGCCATGACCCACATACAATTACGGATAATCAAAAACTGTATTTAATCCCAGTTAGGGCCACACCAACCAAAACTTGCTAGTTTTCAAGTGACGGTAAAAATAGATTTAATCCCCAGTGGTTCAAAGATTTTGAACATTTAGAATACAGCACCCAGAAGGATGCCACATTTTGTTTTGTCTGCCGCCTTTTTCCCAAGGGTGTGGAAAGTAGATGAAGTGCTTCAAAATGTTGGGGTGAGATCTTGGTCTAAGATGAAAAGCTATGGGAAACTTGGAAAGCTTCAGGCACACTTTACCTCTCAAGCACATAAAGTTGCATTAAGTGAATATTGTCACTTTCTTATGAAAAAAGGGCATATAGATCACCTTATAGATAAATCCAATAGAATTGCTCTAATAGAAGAGCAAAAAATAGAGGTGCAGAAATATCTCGAAATTCTTATCGATACATGCAAGACTTTGGGAAGCCAAGGGCTAGCGCTTAGAGAGTGCTAATAGAGGTAACTTTGTTCGGTCTAATCTTATCTCTCGCCGCCCACACTAAAAGCCTAGAATATAGAGTTACCATACACAAGTCCCCATCGTCTCAAAATGAAATGATTAGTTTAATTGCAACTGAATTAAAGAGTAAGATCATTGATGAAATTAACAGCTCCAATTTTTCCGTGATAGCCAACACTACTCCGATATGTCATATAAGGACATCAATGAGTATAGTTGTGAGAACACATTTATGAGAACCAGTGAAAACGGTGAGATTCAGAAGGCTTTTGAGAATCCGTTGAATGCACTGATAAGACTGGAAAAGGGATGGCTGAGCTAATTTTATCTTCTTTACATAAAGAAGGCATTGACACATCAAAGATGGCTTTTCAGTCTTATGGCTCACGCGAGTTCAATGTCTGGACAATTTAAAGGAGTACAAAAGTATATAACAGAAGTTGGCCATAATGTACCTTACATACCTTGTCAAGACCACAGAACAAACACTGCTCTTGAACATGCCTGCAATGTTAATGCTTTAATACGAGAATTGTTTAATGTCCTCGAACAGTTGCATGTTTTCTTCACATCAAGCACAAAAGATTTAGTCATTTAAAAGAAAACTAAAGATGACGTCCGATCACTTGTAAACTATCTAGAACAAGATGGACCGCACGAGTTTAAGGCTTTAAATCAGTGTTTGGAGAAGGTTCTGATTCTCTTCAGAGCATCTCAAATAATAAGATTTTTGATACTAAAACGAGAACTAAGGCAATGGGACTTCTGAAAACACAACATTCAATTTCATTATTACTCTTTTCTTCATGAAGAATATCATTGAGAAACTGTTAGACTTAGAAAGTCCAAAACTTGTCATTGACAGTATTAATGTAATTGAAAGTACTGCCAAGAACATACAAATATCAGTAACGATACAGATACTATGAACAATTTGATTGAAAGTGCAGTGAGAATATTTTCTAGGAAATTACACATTGATGCCAAAGTTGCCGAACGACACATAGATTAATAGCAATGGAAATGAAAGCTTTTTACCGGAAAGAATTCAAAAAAGTCATTGACTCTCTTGCCATAGGTTTAACCGAAAACTCGGCAGCATTAAAGGAAATATTTGCCCCTATCACCAAAATTTTTAGTTTTCCGTTAAATAAGGATAATTTGAGTATTGAAAACTTAACAAAAGCAAGCAAACTTTTTCCTCCTGGATACTACGAGGACATATTCCAGACGTTCATGTGCTGAAAGGCCAGTGGAAATTTTGATGGATACTCTGTTTAGAAGTAGGTGATGGAGATTTTAGCTCATTGCGACACTGCGTTTTTGTACCATGTTGTGAAGTTAAAGGATATACTGAAACAAGCCCATAAACTATGCATTTTTGTAATCACAGCTGCGTATGGTGTGCAAATGAGCGTTCTTTCAGTCAACTCAAGATTGTAAAATCACATCTAGACAACAATGAGTGACAAGAGTGGATAGTCTCATGCTACTGAAGTGCGAAAATCGATAACCGAACATCTTGTTAAACGATCAGTTGAAGAAACGTCATATTAAAATCAAACAGTAGACAAAAAATGATAGGCTGATGATAAAATATTGTGCGTATAAGTTTTGTAATAAAATAATATTTTCGTATTCCTTTGTACTACTCATTTTCCGTTAAATTTTAAACTGCTATATATGCTGCCAGATTGGTTTGTAAAGTTTATTGAATTTGTAAATTGTAATATTTTTTTGGACTAATACAATTTCACTATGAATGGGTAAAACTTTTAGACGTTTTTTGAATTATATATAGAGATACTAAAGGAAGCTATGTTTTGTTAATAGAAGTTAATAAATACTGATAATTGGCAATTCAATGAGTGCAGTGTAGTATAACAATGAGTTAGTTTGTAAATAGAAAAGAAATTGATTTCTTGGATTCTTGAATTATAAAAGCAGTTGTGAAAATTATGTTAAGCAGAATTCAACGCAACACCCTGTATATATATATATATATATATATATATATATATATATATATATATATATATATATATATATATATATATATATATATATATATACATATATATACATATTTGCTTTTGCCTCCATTGTTTTTCACAAACTTTTAAAAGTTTCAGTAATCAAATTAAATCGAATCGAATATATTCAGAAAAAGTTGTTACACCAATGTTATTTACAAATAGAAATAAGTACTAATATGAAGTAAACAATTAAGTAAATTCAATATTTATAAAATTGTTATGATAATAATTATAATACAAGTAAGAGTAAATAAAAATAATAATTGTAATAACGAGTGGTTAAAAGTATTAGTAAAGGTTATAAAAAGTATACACTATACTATATTAATAATAATAAAAATAAAAAGAACAACAACAATAATAATAACAACAATAATAACAATAATATTAAAAAAAGGCCAAGCAACGTAAAAAAAAATTATTACAATATTAACAACAGTAAGAATAATGAAAAAATAATAAGAATAACAATAATGGTATTATTGTTATTGCTATTATAACTATACTTTTATAATTTTTATCCACCTTCAAAAAAACGGAAACTGCCTCATATCTCATATCCTCATATCTCATTTTGTCCTTCATATATCATATCCTCATATCTCATATCCTCATATGCTAAATTTCATATCCTCATATCTCATATCCTCATATCTCATATCCTCATATCTCATATCCTCATATCTCATCCTCATATCATATACCTCATATCTCATATCCTCATATCTCATATCCTCATATCTCATATCCTCATATCTCATATCCTCATATCTCATATCCTCATATCTCATATCCTCATATCTCATATCCTCATATGTCATCTGTAGATATATCTCTAATCTACAGTATCTCATGTGCTGGTGTTACTCATATCCTCATATCTCATATCCTCATATCATGCAGACCTTTTAATTGATAATATAATAATAAAAGAGAAAAAGTTACTAAGTTTCTTGGAGCATTTATTGATCAAGAATGTATCTTCAATAAGATCCTATTGATAATACCTCCAATAAAATCACTGAGAATGCATCGGAATTCTCTATAAAGCAAAATATATGTAAACGCAGCTTAACACAATTATATTATTCATTTATACATTGTCATGTAAACTACACCGAACATATGGGGAAGCACTCAACAAAACTAAAATCTCTTCGATTTCATCAGAAACACGCAGCTCGCACAATAAATTTTAAAAATCGGTTTTTTCATACGACACAACTTTTTAAAGAAACCATTTTAAATGTATATCAACAAAATGTCTTTAACATTTTATGTTTCATGTTTAAATGTAAAGGAAATTAGTTGCCAAACGTATTACAAAATCTTTATTGTACGAAACCTAAAAACAAATATAATCTTCGAATTAATAACAATCTTACTGCCCCTTTTTGCCATAAAAGCAAAGTCCAGTTTTTGTTTCTTATCAAGGTCTTTATCTCTGGAACAAAATAGTACCAAATTTTGATTTTTCTACCCAACTGACTTTGCTTCATTCAAACAAAAACTTAAAAGAATTATATTTTTAATTCAAAATATTTTTCAATTTTAATTGTTTTTTGTTTTGTTTGTTTGTTTGTTCTTTGTTGTTCTATTTTGTATATTTTATTTATTTTTTAATCTTGGCTTTTTAAAATTTTATCTTGGTTTTCACATGTTTTTGCATAAAGTTGTATTATTATTATTATTATTATTATTTCACTTAAGACATTGTATTTTTATCAAAGTTAACCATCTATTTCTAAACGCAAAATATTAAAGAAAAAAAAAAAAAAATTATAAAATTAAAATTATAAAAATTATAAAAATTATAAAATTAAAATAAATTATAAAATTTTTCTACTGAATTTGTGATGTAAGAAATGTAACTCGTTCTCAAAATTTAAAACCACTCTCTTAACTAATTTTTAGAAAAATATTTCTTAAAAATCTTTTACTATTTTTTTACTTATTATTTATAAACTTTGAGCTTTTATTTATCTTTTTTTTTCTCTTTTCTGTTGTGTTTTAATATTTTTTGTTAAGTTTATTATTTTTATCTTTCTTAAACTGAACTATTTTCTCTTTAATAGTAATAATATTATCATTAATAATAGCGATGAAGAGAATATAGTTCAGTCTAAGAAAGATTAAAATAACGAATTTAACAAAAAATATTAAAACACAACAGAAAAGGAAAAAAAAATTAGAAAAAACAGTAATATAAAAAAAAATTATAATAATATGAACAACAGTAAGCATAAAAAAAAAAATAGATAAATAAAAGCTCAAAGTTTATAAATAATAAGTAAAAGAAAAGTATAAGATTTTTAAGAAATATTTTTCTAAAAATTAGTTAAAGAGAGTAGTTTTAAATTTTGAGAACGAGTTACATTTCTTACATGGCAAATTCAGTAGAAAAATTTTAACAATGAAATCGCTAATTAAAATTTATTAAAATTTGTGCACTTTTTTAAAATGAATTAATCTGTTATAAATTTTTAACTCAAGATAAGTACTTTGAAAAGTTTTTACAACTAAATATTCATATCTTTGGATCTTCAACAAAAATTTCCGTAGCTCGTTCCTTAGGAACATTTATTGAAAGTAAGCGTTTCGGCTGTAGAAATTTATTGCCAGTAATTTTTAGAAATATTTATCCATGTCAAAACAACAAGTCGAAATAACCCACCATCTCAGAAATACTTGATTTTTGGCACAAATGCAATTAATAGTGTCGTTAGGAATAATGAAATATAATTTGGAGGTAATTTCATTATTTTAAGAGTTATGGGTCTTTAAAGTTTGAGATTTTTTACATTTTTTTATTCTCTGCGCTCTTAGCAACGTCTATAGCAACACTAAAATGTTAAAGTATACACAGTTGCATTAACCATACGTTTACAAAATTTAATAGATATAGAAACTTTTGAAAAAAGAAATCAAAAATTATTACTTAAAGTTATTAGATCTTATACTTGATGAAAAACTTTGAAATGCAAACCGGGTTTTTAACAATAATTTTTCAGTAAACAAGTCTAGTTTAAGATTAACTGCAGAAAAGGTATTGATCTATTCATTTTAAATCTTTACAATAATAGTTTATATATAAATACCTGTAAGAGGCAAAAATTATTTCACTGTTTTTTTATGCACATATCTATTGTTTTATTTTTGCAATTTTATTTTTGCATTTTTGTTTACCGTTTTGATTATAATCTCCATATAGAGATTATAACTAAAATAATTTCTCACAAAAAAATAATAATTTCTCACATAAGTATTATTAATACTCAAATGTTAAAACCAATTGCTCCATTTAACTGATTAAACAAGAAACCAGTAATTCATTTTTATTTTAAACTAAATAAGTGTAATTATAGCTATTACACTTACTTAGTTTAAAATAAAAAAGAATTGCTGCTTTTCTTCTTTGATTAATTATATGGAACAATTGGTTGTAACATTTGAGTATTAATAATCTCATGTTAGAAATTATTATTTATTTAATGTTGGTTTCAGAAAAATGAGAAATTAAATATTATTATAATAGCTGGAACATCACAATGCTAACTAGATCATTTAAATAGAATACATAACATTTACAAACCACATTGGAATAAAAATTTTGAAAATTAGTCAGATGAGCAAAATTTCATTTTCATATTAGTATTTTCATAATTAAAAGTTATATACTGACAAGGTTCCTGTGTTTCCAAAAAAAGTGCTGTGATATATGCCTTTCGTTTCACAAAGGACGTGCAAAGGTTCAAAGCTGTTAATAAATTTCTTTATAATCCTTACTTGTCATAATTTTATGATTGTTTTATGTTTAATAATATCACATTTTACTTGATGAATTATATCTAATTTCATATTTGTCGGAGAGTAATATAAAAACCATAACTAAACAACAGGTTCAAAGTCTGCTAAAAAATTAATTTGCTTCATCAGATGAAAAGCTTACATAAAATCAATACTGATAACATTGATTTTGCTGATAATTACACAAATGAAAGTATAACTAAAGAAAACGTATTTAACGTTCAAGGAGAAGCTGATATAAATAAAAGCAGACAAGAACTTTCTGATTATCTCAGTATAATTGGCATGTTACCAGTCAAGCTTAATGGAAAACCATTTGCGAATCATATGAATTGGGAAAAAAAAATTAAAACTATTACAACAGTTTTTAAAGAAAAGTTATCAAGTTCTTTAAAAATTTTATTGACAGAAGTTGAAGTTTTTGATAATGAATATATTCTTGATTTAAAAAAAATAGTTGTTCAGTTCAAAAAATTGTTAGTTTTGATAAAAGATAAACTTGAAAAATGCTGTTGATTTAGGAACATAATTCAAGTATTGACTTTGTGCCAACAAGAATGGTCAATTGATGCAGCAAGTGAGTATTTTGGAGTTTTAAAGTATGTAATAATAAAATCTAGATCTTTAGCAAAGAAGGAAGGAGTTCTTGCAGTTCCACAAACTAAGCGAGGTAAAATGCTGCCTAATCAAATAAATACTTTAGTGAAAAATTATTATGAAGATGGTGAAAACTCTCTCCAGATGCCTGGTCAAAAAGATTTTGTAAGATGTTAGTTGGAAAGTTCAATTGCAAAAGCGACTACTTTTATCAAGCTTAAAAGAGTTATCTCATTTAAAATTTGATATCTACATGTAAAGTTAGGTTTTTCCAAGTTTTGTGTTTTAAGACCTAAATGGTGTGTTTTCTAAACTCATTAGGAACCCATTCTGTGTGTGTTTGTATCTACCACCAAAACATGAAGTTAAATCTCCTACCCATTAAAATTGAATACCATGAACTATATAAATTTATTGTTTGTGATATGCAAAACAAAGAATGCATGTTAAATCGATGAACACAATGTCCGAAAAATACATCTAAATTAGAAGAAATCCTTTTCAAACTAATAGGGCAATTTGAGGAAGAAGACACTATCGAATTTAACCAATGGGTTACTACTGATAGATCAGATTTAGTTATACAACTTGTAAGCATACCAGATTATGTATATATGGTGATGGAAAAGTTCTAGAAGACTAACAGCCCATTTATATATTTCTAAATGTTAATCTAAATATTTAAAAAATCTTAAGAACTGCCATCAAATAGTGCAATAATTCTTGGAGATTTTGCTTAAAACTATAGTTTTGTTGTGCAGGATGAAGTACACGGTTTCCATTATAATAATCTTCAGTGCACACTTCATCCAGTAGTTGTGTACTATAAAAAAAATCAAGTTTTACATTCCACTTCATATTGCATTATATCAGATGATAACAATCATGATACCAATGGTTTACAAGATACAAAAATTAATTATAAATAATCTGAAGCAAAAGATACCCAGCATTGCAAACGTGATCTACTTTACTTATGGCTGTTCATCTCAATATAAAAACTGCAAAAACATTTTAAACCTATATCAGCATAAATCAGACTTTGGAATAGATGCAAAATGGGTTTTCTTTTCAACCAGCTATGGAAAGCAACCTTGGATGGTATAGGAGGAACAGTTAAACGGCTTGTAGCTAATGCTAGTTTGCAAGAATTTGACAAAATCAAATATTGAACTCACATGATATGTTTAGATAGTGCACTAACAACATCAAAGGTATAAACTTTATTTTTATTTCAAGTGAAAGTTTGGTTGAAACAAGATTATTACAATCTGAACGATTTAAAAATGTAAAAATAATACCAGGAACAAGAGACTTTCATGAATTTATTTCTGTATGTCAAAATGAAGTTAAGATGAGATAATGCAGTGATGACACTATGTCAAGTTTGACTTACATGTTTAAAAATTGTGAGATGCAAGGTGATGTGCAAAGTTGATGTGGAATTTAAATTTATGTACCAACATGGCCCTTGAATCTTGAAAGGCATTTGCTTGCTTCTTTTAATCAATTATTACTCAGAATCGACAGTTTGTGTATGATATGTATTGACAATATATTTTATATGTATCACATGACAATATATTTTATATGTATCATAGACAGTTTGTTTATGATATGTATATGACAATATATTTCATTTGTTAAAAAAAAATACCTAATTGTGTTTTGTTTTACAGTTCAAAGAAAAACCAAAAAAATATTTATAGTTCACTAGTTTGTATAAAAATTTGTCAATTCATAAAAACACGGAATTCAAAGAGTTAATGCGTTTTGATATTTAAAATTGAGTTTATTTATGTACATGCATGTCATGGATATTGCAGTTTTACACCTAAGTGAAAATACCTTTTATTTTTTTGACTAGCTCTAAGTGAATATACATGTCTTTAATATTTAAATATTTTTAATTGAGTTCATTAAATATGCATATTGTAGTTTTACACATAAGTAAGAACTCTTACTTTCTGGTTGTGCCTAAACATAAATACCAATCAATATTCTGTCAAATCTCAATATACTTTTCAATCAAATGTAAAAATTAATTTTTTTAGATTAGTAAGTCAAAAAAACAGCTCTTTTTTTTTTTTTTTAGATATTTATATATACTTTAATAATATTAAGTTTGGAATTATATAGATCATAGCCTTTTTTGTAATTCTTCTTAAAGTAAGCATGTTTACTTTTAAATTTTATTAAAAACGCCGATTTACTCTTATTGATTTATTAATAAATATTAAAAATTATTATTTCTTAGTATAATTTTATGGTTTAACATCTAATAATATGTGGAAAATTTTGAATTATGAAATAATATAGTTAAGGTAAAAACGTATGTATCGACACTTACTTGTTACTAAGGACGTTGCTAGAGGAGCGTGATAAGTAAAAATGCTACTTAGCTTTGAATTTCAAACTAGCATAACTTCTAAATATTCCGATTTGTTTAAAACAACTTTGGGAAATTCTTTTTAGCGTAGTTAAGTATCTTTGTTGCAAAAATTAAGTTGTTTAGAGATAGTGGGTTATTTTTTTTGAATTTTTGTTGTTGTTTTGACATGGAATTACCCTTAAAACGTTGAAAAAAATCATTTACGCCGGTAAATTTTACTGCCGGGAGCATTTTACACCAATAAAAAGTTTTATAACATTGACCCCAAGTGTTCGAAAATAATATTTTACATTGGAATAGGGGAAAATCCATTTGTAATAATTGTAAAACATAAATTTGTTTATTATTATTACGAACCATGCCATTTTTACGAATTTATAAATTTATTTGTTTGTTTTTTACGGTATTTATAAAGATATTTTACAAAACCTATGAAGTTATTATTTCTTTTTAAGATTATTATGCACGATTACATGTTACAACTAAAAATCTGGACAAACTTTAACAATTAATATCTCTTGAACTGAATCATCAATTTTTTAAACTCAATCTAACAAAAAAATTGTATTTTACAAAATAAAATAAAAAAATATTTGTTTATCAGTCCATATCGCCGAACACGGGGCGAGTACATCTTCAACTCTTGAATGTTGCTCACAACTTCCATGTACGGGAATTTGATATTTTTCATACAATACTTTATTCGATTTCTTACTTGGCAGAGATTTTAATCGTGCAAATTGTTTGCACACAAAAATCTTTTAATTTCTGTCCAAAAATTCTCAATCGAACGCAATTTCAGGCACATTACCAGGGTTTATGTCTCACGGCACATATTTAATATTTTCGTCTTTTAGACAACCTCGTACTTTATTTGAATAGTGTGGGGAAGCTAGATCTGGCCACAATTTTTTTTCGTTTTTATGAACCTCGTTGATGATCTTTTAACCTAGCATTTGGAAATGTATAAACCCTTGTTGACAGCTTGGCCCTTTGGAGCAATGTAATGCTTTTAGACTCCTATCTCTGACAAGACTATTCAAACTAAAAATTTTGGATCATATTTGCTTTTCTTTTGAGCTTGACCTCATTAGGGGTTGCGTCGGTATCAGAATTATAATATCCTGTGCTAGAAATCTTTCTGTTGCACAAGTGAAAATACGATTTGTCGTCAATTATCACAAATTTTTTCCGGAAAAGTGCAACCAATTTTAGGCACTTGGGACACACAGCAACTTTTAGAGCTAATGTTCTTTACGGCGCTTTAGTTTTTTACGATTTCGAATGCTCGTCTTTTTCGCTGATAATTTTGGATACATACTTCAGGGTAATTTTGATTCCATTTGGCTAAGCTTCTCTGTAAAACACCGTACTTCTTATCAAATGATTTTTCTAGGCGTTTTATCTGTTTATTAGGAATTTTTTCATGCATTCCTATCTTTTTTTCTACTTTTCGTTCTAGTCCTAAATTGATCTCCTTTCGTTGCAGTATATCATTCATGGATGAGTTTGGGACATTTTCCATCCAAAAATGATTAATAATAAACATTTTGTTCTCTTTTGGATGCAAATCCAAAAAAGCCTACAGTTGTTTACGGAGTGTCTCTTGATTATTCTATTTTTTAAACATGTTTAATTAAGGTCGGAAAACTATGGTATATTGTAGAGGAACAAATTTGCGACATAATTGGTAGGATTCTAAAATTAAAAAACACTGTTAGACATTTAAATTAAAGCTACAAAAACTGTCCGGATTTTTAGTTTTGGTATGTAATTTTATTTAAGTATGGGTGGATCCGTGGTTCAAACCTCTGGGCAAGTTTTGCGACATCAGTTAGGAAAGAGGCGTGAACTTCTAATTAAATGCTCATCCGCGGTGCTCTGTAATAGGACTGTAAGAACTTCATGGGGCACCTAAGTAAAAAAAATATATAAAGACAAGATAAAGTATATATAAAAAAAGAAAGTGATATGCTAGTTCTTACCAAAGCTTTATGTTTGTTTTACTATATTTGTGTTTGTTTGTATTGTCTACACAGTTTATTGTGTTGGTTTTATTTGTTTAATTTTTTAAACTACTGTATGCAATTAACTATAAATAAAGTTTTAAATTAATATATTATATATTAATTTTATTATAATTTTATTATAATAATATTATAAATTAATATATAATAAGTAAATAAATAAAAATGTAGCATTTCCCAAAACTAATGGACTAGACTTTGTTAAAGAATCAAATAATTCTTCAATATTGTTGTTTTTGACAGTTTGAAGCATGGCGTCAATGAATGTTTTTTGAGAAATATACCAGTATATTGGAAACTATTTCGTGCATTTTAAGGCTTATACCCACCATTTTGGATGAGCTCTTCAAACATGACCGGAAAATGAGATTCTCAAACATGGCCGGAAAAATTATCTTAACTTCATTGGTAACAAACAAATACCTTTGCTGACACTAATTTAGATTATAATACGTTTTTTAAAACGTTTTATGAAATATATAATTTGCTAATAATATATAATGCTAATTTTCCGAAACATACAGTAAATAGAAAAACTAAAAGTTGAACCATGGATCACTAAAGAACCAAGAAAATCCTCCAAAATTAAACAAAAATTATAAATAGAATATTTAAAGACAAAAACTAAACAAAACAAAATTCTCTATAAAAACCACGCTAAAGAATTTAAAAGACAATAAAAAAAAAAAAAATTTACTATTCTGATTTGCTTCAAGATAATATTAATTGGAAACGTACGTGGGAAATTAAAAACGAGCGCAATTCCTAAAGCTGTTAGAATTAACCGAAGAAACATCATATGATCTAATTGTAATAGTTGACGAATTAAATAAATTTTTTTAATCAGTTGGTCCTAATCTGGCCCAAAAAATTATTATCTTAATAAAACAAAATGAAAAATTATGTTTTTCCAATAACTGATTCTTAAACTCCTTTAAGATATCCTTTTGAGGAACTTGAACTTTTTTAAAAAAGATTAAATCTGATAAATCAGTTGGTCATGATGATATTTATTGCTATGTTATTATCAACTCATACAAAATCATTAAAGATATTCTATTTCAAATTTTACAATGTTTAAATTAAACGGGGTATTTTTCCCGACAATTTAAAAATAGCCAGTTTCACCAAAATTTAAAGGACGTGATGCAACTCACGTTTCAAATTATAGCCGATCTCAATTTTGCCAGTTTTTTCTAAAATTTTAGAGAGAATTTTATATAATGTAATTTTCAAACATTTATCTTCAAATAATATACTGTATCAAAATCAATACTGATTTAAAAAGTGTAATTAAACCGAATACGCTATAATCCAAATTACCTGCAATATTGCTAAATCTTTTAAAAAATCTCAATATATGATGTCATCGATTTTCAAAAGCCTTTGATACCATTGACCACAAAGTCCTATTTAAAAAAATAGAGTATTAAAGAATTAAAGGAAATATTTTAATGATACTTAAAAGTCATTTAAGCAACCGTTAACAGTTTGTTTACAGTAATACAACTGTCTCTTCCAATTTATTAGATACAACACGTGGAGTTTCTTAAGATTCTATACTAGATCTTCTCTTCTAATATACACAATCTCCCAAAACCTCAAATATATTGACGGTTATATTTGCCGATACTAACAAACATTATTCCAAAATATGAACATTAAATTAACAAAAGTTTCTGACTGGTTTAAAATGAATAAGCTGTCACTAAATGTTGAGAAAACAAAATGGATACTTTTTCATCAAACTTCAAAAAAAAAGCTGCTGCATCCTGTAATGGCTTTTTATTGACAAATTCAAATAAAAAGAGAACTAACTATTAACTTTTTAGGAATCAAAAAAATCATAAAAATGTTGATGAAAGCCATAGTTGGAAGTATCACATTGATGAAAGCCTTAGTTGGAAGTATCACATTGGTTTGTTGTGCATCAAAGTTGCTTGAAATATAGGAGTAATGGACAAAGCCAGAAATGTTTTAAATAAACATAGCTTAACACAATCATATTTCTTTTTAAACCATTACCATATAAATTATGTAATACTGCCTGGGGTAATACCAATAAATCTAAACTACTACCTCTTTATCGTCAGCAAAAGCATATTGCTCGTCTTATCAATTATAAAGATCGATTTGCTCATACAAAGGCGATTTGCTCAACCATTATTATTTCCAATGAAAATTCTTAATATTTAACAGCTGAATATTTTTAATATACTTTGTTTTATGTACAAATGTAAAACCAACGCATCTCCTGTTTCTTTTCATAATCTATATACCTTAAAAGATAAAAATAAATATAACATAAATGATAATCTAATTCGGAAACCTTTTTTTCTAATTAATTTTGGAAAGTCACGTATTTCGTATTGAAGAGCTTTTCTTTGGAACAATATAGTTTTGAAAATTTTTGATTTTTCCCATGAATAAATATCTTTCACTAAAAAAATAAGAGAAAGAAATATTTTTAAAATTCTTTTGAAAATGAATATGAAGCTTATTACATAAGGTAGTATATCTGATCCACATCGTATGTTTTTATGAAAACAGTACTTTTTAAAATATTTTTTGTATTTATATATAAAAGTATCAAGAATTAAATTATACCTATTTTATTTATATATTTTTACGAAATTTTATCTTTTATGTTCTCGCTAATTATTACTACGACATTGTTTTGTTTTTTTATTTTATATTTCATGTTAATTACTTGATGTACTTAATATTCACTAGCGGTTCTCGATGATAAGACCTGAAGGTCTTCTGCGAGTCATTGCGTTCTTTTTTTTATTTTATTTTTATACCTGTAAATTTTGTTACATTTTTTTATTGTAAAACGATTTTTATCTTAACTATTGTATTGTATAAATTTATTGAATATTTAAGTCAATTTATTTAGATATTAAATTTGAATATTTAAGTCAATTTATTTAGTTAGTCAATTTGAATATTCAAGTCAATTTATTTAGTTAGTCAATTTGAATATTTAAGTCAATTTATTTAGTTAGTCAATTTGAATATATAAGTCAATTTATTTAGTTATTCAATTTCAATAATTAAGTCAATTTGTCAGGCTTCGAAAGCGATTTTTAGTCAAATAACTTTGACTGTTCGCTTCCATTCGCTTTTTTACTGTTCTGAAAACGCCATCATCTAATGGCTATATAAAATGGCTAGTATGAGCCGACAAACTTCAAAATAAAATAAAATTTTCTAGAATCTTTTTCTTAACTCTAAGCATATATTTGAAGCGTGGCCATCAAAAATTAGTATTTTAAAACTTGAAAGTTTATTTGCGTGAGGCAAAAAAACTATTTTAAACCAATGCAAAAAATGTTCGGATTCCATCCTGCCTGAACTACTACTGTTATAATAAACTTTCTCGACACCGCCGTTGCACCAGTCTTTTATTAAATGTTGGCCTTTGTAAATTACTTGATGGGGTAAATAATTGTTGATAGAGTCACAAATATTCAAGATTGTTGTGATTAGGTTTTTATTCAATCTGGCTAACTTTTGAAGTTTTTTTTCTTTTCTACGAATAATTTCGACTTTACCTAGATCAAATTGTAAACCAGACTCATCACAATTGAAGATATAAAAGGGCTTGTCGCCTAAATTAAGTTCATTACATGTTGTTGCTAATTGTTCAAACCAATTGTCAATTATAACTGGCTGTGTGGCCACTGCTCTAATAGTTTGTATGCCACTTACTTTTCTTGGGAAAATTTATTTAAGATATTTATTCATGAAACCGGAATATCATTCCTAGTCGGTTTACCATCTTTAAATAAACTGATTTGATTCTTTTTAAATAATTTTTAACAACAGCCAACACGCCTTTTCTATTTAAGCTAAAGCCTATAACAGTTATAATTTTAACAAATCAACAATAACCGCTTCAGTGATGCTGCTCATCATTCCTGGCGCTCCTCGGTCATTAGATGACCCTTCTACCACATAACAATTAGCAGCTTGTGCAGATGACATTTTTTATCAATAATAGTTTAAATAGCCAACTGCGTCCGACTCTTTTTGCTATGCTTTTTATTTAAATTTTTCCATATTCTATGATGCAATAATTCCATATTCTATGATGCAATAATACAATTAAAACCTATGCGTTAACTTTATGCACATTTAATAATAAATACCTGAATCAGAATTCAAATCTTTTATTATTTTTAAACTTTTTTTTAATTTACTTTTGATTTTTTCATGCACATAAAATAATAATTACAAAATAAAATAATTTTCCGCTGTCGGCTAATTTTTTTTTTTTTTTAAATTAATACAAATAAAAACTTATTAAGTTTTTTTATTAAAATAATAGGGTAAAATTCTGCACAAAATAGTGTTTTTACTTTTTAATTTCGTTGCAAATCAAAGTCATTTTTTTCCTTTTTTTTTAGTTATGATAGATTTCAAATCTCTTTCACAATTGAAATGTTTTAAAAAGTTTTTATTTTATATTGTCGATTTGTCATGTCTTCAGACGTTTATTAATTTAAAAAAATATTTAAAAATTCGTTAAAAATTAAGTTATGAAACTTAATTTTTAATCATACGGAATAAAGTTACATCTGAATTAGAGTGTTTTGCGGTATACAATTTCTTCTAAATTAAAACTTTTTATAAAAAAAGAGGAATGCACCCCTAGTGCATTTCAAAAGAGGAGACAACTAAATTAAAGCAAATTTCATAAGTGCGAATTGACATAAGTGCAAATTGGCATAAGTGCGAACTGACATAAGTGGGAATTGACAAAAGTGCGCCAAAAGAAATTGTAAGTATTGGCATAAAGCGAACTGGCATTAGTAAGGAAGCAGTTGAAAATGCGAACTGGCGTAAGTGCGCCAAAATTATATGCAAATATTAGCATAAGTGCGAATCGGCATAAGTGCGAACTGGTATAAGTGCGAATCAGTTACAAAAACTGGCATACGTGCGAATTGAAATAAGTGACCCAGCCGGCATCTTTACGTTGTTTCAACGTTGATATTTGGTTGAAGCGTTGTTTCAACGTTGGTTAACCAAATCGCAACGCCTAAATAAGTAGTCCGCGATTTAAACGTTGTTGAGTAAACGTTTTTTAAACGTTATTTCAACGTTGACAAAAAACTTAATTATAAAATAACTATGCGTTGAGTTGGTGTTTAAAGTGAAATAAGTAAAAGCCAAAAAGTATGTGAAGTAATCTTTTAGTATGACACGGAATCGATTATGCGAAAAAACGCATTATTTGATTTCACAAGTCTTAGTATATATTCATAACTAAAAAAATTAAATGGCTTATTTAAGAAACTGGCGAAAATGCCACTCTCGTGTTCTAGTTTTTGGCAGAATCGTCTTCTAGTAGTGAAGAGGAAAACTAACAGAATTGACCGTCCAAAAGTTACTCAAAGCATCAGTCATGTAGAAAAAGAAAAAAATTCAGAAAACGATTATGAAAGTGAAGATTTTTTGTACAATTATCTTGTCTCAAAGTGACGATAATAACGTATTTTTCTCAGAAGAAATTGAGCAAAACAATGTTCTTGATAGCAGCTAGCGAAATGGGCAGTAAAGCATGGTTGTTCCACGGGAATGTATAAAGGAGTTGTTACCTATACTGATAGCAGAAGGGCATCGTCTGCCGAAA
>NC_088927.1:44547500-44557500 GCF_038396675.1 Hydra vulgaris | reverse complement strand
TATTTTCTAAAACAAATATGTGGAAAAGAGCTGTTTGGCAAGAAGATTTGCAAGAAGAAGAAGGTGTAATTCCTTCTAATTGGATAGAAAATAAAACAGTTTATTGGCCTCCAGGTACTAAAGCCTTGAACGCAATGAAAGCTCGCCAAAATCCTGAGAAGAATTGGCTGAAGTTTCCATTAATAAAAGTTAAATTCTCTTCAGGTATTACATTATTAAATAATATTAAGTTATTATATTTTAAATAATAGGCTTAGAAGAAGAGCTGTTATAACTATTTTATTTCCACAGAAAGCAAACAGGATTGTGAAAATTTTGAGTTTACAACCACAGAAGAAAAAAGTGACAATTAGGATTTTGATTTTCTTCGAAAAAGAAAATATAAACAAAGAGATTTTCCTGATTATTTTCCACGTAGGCATTGGTTTATATGCTGGAATTTTATAAATTTCAGTTTTTATACCTGAAAATAAAAATACCTGATTTATCATAATTTATACTATAAAATAGTAATTGTATTTACAGGTTCCATTATTAAAGACTTGAATGAAGTGTCAATGCACCTGACCTCCAGTAGTTCATCGATTAAATCTAGAGGTAAATGTATATATATCTCTATATATATATATACATACATACATACATACATACATACATACATACATACATACATACATACATACATACATACATACATACATACATACATACAAACATACATACATACATACATACATACATACATACATACATACATACATACATACATACATACATACATACATGCATACATACATGCATACATACATACACATGCATGCATACATACATACATACATACATACATACATACATACATACATACATACATACATACATACATACATACATACATACATACATACATACATACATACATGCACATGCATACATACGTACATACATACATACAGACATACATACATACATACATACATACATACATACATACATACATACATACATACATAAATACATACATACATACATACATACATACATACATACATACATACATACATACATACATACATACATACATGCATACATACATGCATACATACATACACATGCATACATACATACATACATACATACATACATACATACATACATACATACATACATACATACATGCATACATACATGCATACATACATACATACATACATACATACATACATACATACATACATACATACATACATACATACATACATACATACATACATACATACATACATACATACATACATACATACATACATACATATATATGTTAATGGTTTGCGTAACTTAATTTTACTTTCAATTTATAATTTTAGAGCCAAAACTTGACATGTATGGAAAGAACCTAAACTCACCTTGCCAAAAGTTTTTCCAAGAAGACATCAGTTCTTTATTTGCTCAAGATATAGGTTATTGTCTCATGAAATTTATTTAAATAATTTAAAATAAGATTGCATTATTTAAAAAAAAAAAAAGATACAATTATAAATATAAAATCTTCTATATATATAAAGGGCAATATGTGTGTGTGTGTTTGTTTCTCTATAGAAATCCAAACCGCCGGACCGATCTCGATGAAATTTGGCATTGGGGTAGTCCTCGAGGGGGAGAAGGTTCTTAGCTGGGTTTTGACCCTGTACCCCGACCCCCGGGGTGAAGGGGGCTAAAAATTGAGCCCCCCTGACCCCGGGGTCAGGGGGGCCGATTTCTTGGGCCCATTTTTGGGCCGATTTTTGTGTACAGATATCAGGTAAGCCAGTTTAAATATTGGCCCGGGCAACGCCGGGTAACTCCAGCTATATATTTAAAGGGCCATGGGGGTTTGTGTGTGTGTTTGTTTGTTCTCTATAGAAATCCTAACCGCCGGACCGATCTCGATGAAATTTGGCATGGGGGTAGTCCTCGAGGAGGAGAAGGTTCTTAGCTGGGTTTTGACCCTGTACCCCGACCCCCGGGGTCAAGGGGGCTAAAAAATGAGCCCCCCTGACCCGGGGTCAGGGGGGCCAATTTTCGGGCCCATTGTTGGGCCCATTTTTGTGTTCCGATCTCGAGTACGCGTGTTTAATTATTGGCCCGGGCAACGCCGGGTAACTCCAGCTATATATATAAAGGGCAATGTGTGTTTGTGTGTGTGTTTGTTTGTTCTCTATAGAAACCCTAACCGCCGGACCGATCTTCGATGAAATTTGGCATGGGGGTAGTCCTCGAGGAGGAGAAGGTTCTTAGCTGGGTTTTAGCCCGTACCCCGACCCCCGGGGTCAGGGGGCCTAAAAATTGAGCCCCCCTAACCCCGGGGTCAGGGGGGACCATTTTTTGGGCTGAATTATTTGGGCCCATTTTTGTGTACAGATATCAGGTAAGCCAGTTTAAATTGGCCCGGGCAACGCCGGGTAACTCATGCTAGTGTAATATACAACTGATTGTGATACAAAGTGTTGACAAAGGGCTTTTTTAATTATGTGTTTTAAGTTCAATTTGTATAAAGAAATACTTAAAAACAATTTAGCACATGATGAAGTAAAGAAAAGTGGAAATAAACTAAAGAAATTAGATAACGTTGATAAGTTTCCAATGTCTGATAGCAGTATGATATTTTATATTTTTTTAAAATAAATTTGTAAATGTAAAAGTAAATTTTATATAAGATTTTAAAGTTTTAAAAACTGAGGAATTTCCTTATTATGCAAGTTATTTTGTAAAACTTAATAAAATTTGTAGAGTTTCAAAAGAGAGTGTTGTATCTACTTACTGATATAGAGAAGTGAGTTGCAAAATCCAAACAGAGTGACTGAGTCTGCTTCTAACAGTGAATTTATAAGCCAAATAAAGTTTATTTCAACAGATATGGAGTTAACTGAAGCGGATAAAGCATTAAATGATGAAAAAGTGCGCTCATTGTGGGTGAGTGTAATAAGTATTATATTAATAGTTATTTAGTTTTTGAACATTGCCCTTTAGTTAAAAAAACATTATTAAGATCGACAACGGTCCTTGAAAACAATAAAAAATTTTGCAATTATATAGAAAATAAACTGTCCTGAAAAATTCTTAAAATTTTGAATTTGTTCTAGAAAAATCCTGGTTCACTTTATTAAAATTTGTCTTAGAGATCTGTAATAGTTCAATGTTTTTATATCTTACTTGACCCAAACCATAATGTTGGATTTACTTTATGTTTTTTGTAGGTAAATCAGCTACAATTAATTGGTGGAACATCTTTAAAAGATAGAATACACAAAATTATGCTGAGGTAATTAACTGATAGCTCTTATATCATTCATAATTACTTTTTCAAAAAATATTTGTTTATTAATTTTAGAAAAAGTTATTTCATAATGAATTCAATTTAAATTTTTGAAAAATTATTATTCATTTATAATCATTTCGCATTTATATTATCTTTTAAAAATTTAGAATATTTTCAAACAATTTTATGACCTCCAGGAATATGAAAGGCAAAGGTTGAAAAATATGTTTTAAGAATACTAATTTATATTGTGTTGTTAAAGGCATATCTTTATAAGTTATGTGAAACTTTTCCATTCATTATATTATTTCAAATCTTTCTTTTTTGATTTTTACTTTATATTTTCCTTTTTCTTTTTACAGCTTCTGCTATTAAATACGATGGAGCGACAGAAACTTTGATTAATGGAATATTGTCTGACTTCCTAAAATACGCTCCATTTTCGAAGAGGTGGCGGTAAAGAGAAGAAAATTGTGTAGATTTAATTCAAATATATGTAAATATGTGTAATATTTAAAAATATATATCATAAACAAATATTATCTCTTTCTTTACTAATATATGTCTAACTAAACTTAACTAAAAATAGTCTAACTACAGACTATGAGTAGATTTAATATACATTCAGTTCTTGGACATGTATAATAAGTTTCAATGGTGATCAAAGTTTTTATGAACGGTTTTTGATAAGGATAAACGTTATAATAACATTAAATTTACGTTGAAACAACATATATAAGCAAAATATATTATTATATTTTGTCACCGTCGGATCAATTGAAGGTTGATTTAACATTTCGATCTACGTTGATAAATCAACGTTGAAAAAAACTTTCATTCTAAACGTTGTTTCAACGTAAATTCAACGTTCTTATAACGTTTTTTGCGTCGAATCAACGTAAATATAACGTTTGAACCTAACGTTGATTTAACGTTGATAAATCAACGATGAAAAAAACTTTCATTCTAAACGTTAAACAACGTAAATTCAACGTTAGGTTTCAACCTAAGTTCAACGTTATTTCAACGTTATTTGCCGGCTGGGGAGAATAAAATTATAAACATTGGCATAAGTGCAAGTCGGCATAAACGCGAACTGGCATAAGTGCGCCATAAAAATTTGTTAACATTGGCATAAGTGCGAACTGACATATGCGCGAAATGCATTATATGTTCCCTGCACGGTGTTCAGTAAAATCTATAACATTATTTTGTACTTTTCAGGTATTGAAAATTTTAATTGATCACGTTAAAACTTTGCATTTTAAGAAACTCTGTGACACGCGGTGGGAAGCAAAAATAAGTAGTATTAAAGCCGTTCGTTATCAAGTTGGTGATATAAATGATGCTTTAATTGCATTTTCAGAAATTGAAGGATGTTATCATGAAACTGCACATGAAGCAATAACACTTGCAGAGCAATTGAAAGATTTTAGCTTTCTTGTCTCTCTAATTGTCTGGTTTGATGTTCTTTTTCAAGTCAATATTGTTATTATAACTCTTCCTGAGAAAAATACAGACTTCACTCAATGTGCAAAATTAATGAAAAGCTGTTGTTCATTTTTTTAGGAAACTACAGAAAATGTTGTTTTAAAGATGCAATTATAAATGCAAAGAATTTGGCCTTAGAATTAAAATTGGAGCCTGTTTTTAAACCACTAAAAAAGATAAAACAAGTGAAACGTCATTTTGACAAATTCAAGAAATTATTCAGTTTCTTAATTCTTTTTCAGACTCTAATTTCAATGAGAGAAAGATTGATGGAGAAATCTAAGAAATTTGGGGTTTTTTTGTATAACGTCGATAGTTTGAAAAAAAAAAAAAATTTAAAATTGTGTTTAGCTCTTCAAAGAAAGCTTACAGTAAATCTAAAATTGGACATTAATGGTATTATTCCTTGCTATGAACTGGACTACATTAAACTTTTTTTTTCTGGAATAGTCTAGCAAGGATAAAATTACTCCAATAGGAATGATTTTATAAAGTTTAAAAAACAATATATTATTGTTTTAAACTTTATAAAACGGCATAAAATGCAAGATATAAATAAATAAATAAATCAAAAAATTAGAATAACAAAATGCACAACAATTTAATATTTTTTATTTTAATTAAAACAAAATA
This sequence comes from Hydra vulgaris, assembly GCF_038396675.1. Taxonomy (NCBI): domain Eukaryota; kingdom Metazoa; phylum Cnidaria; class Hydrozoa; order Anthoathecata; family Hydridae; genus Hydra; species Hydra vulgaris. The sequence goes on along the minus strand of NC_088927.1, from coordinate 44,552,081 downwards.
ATTTGAAAATTTAAATTAAAAAAGTAGTTGATCAAGCCTTTTTGCCTCGATTAATACTAAAAAAAGCGTTATTTTATGACATTTGTAAACATAAAATCTGGAAAACTAAAAGAGTTTAAGATTTTTACCAGTTCTTTATTGTATAGAAATGCAGGAGTTGAACTTTATTGTATAGAAATGCAGGAGTTGAACGTTATTGTATAGAAATGCAGGAGTTGAACTTTATTGTATAGAAATGCAGGAGTTGAACTTTATTGTATAGAAATGCAGGAGTTAAACTTTATTGTATAGAAATGCAGGAGTTGAACTTTATTTTATAGAAATGCAGGAGTTGAACTTTATTGTATAGAAATGCAGGAGTTGAACTTTATTGTATAGAAATGCAGGAGTTGAACTTTATTGTATAGAAATGCAGGAGTTGAACTTTATTGTATAGAAATGCAGGAGTTGAACCAAAACTCATAATATAAAATATTTCAAAAGATATTGATATTTGTTACTGATAAAAAGCGCCATAACATTTTTTATTTTCTGTATCAAACATTAGTTTTGGTTCACCTTCTATTAAAACTAAAGAATGTACATTGAAAATTTCAACCTAAAAGCTTACGTGGATCTTGAAATATCATGTTTTAAAGTTAATAAAATCGTTAAAAATTAAATACTGAGAAAAACACAAAAATAAAATTAAACTAACAAAAACATTGTGATTTTATTAACATGAGGCTGCTGAATAAGCTGGGATTATGTCATTTTCCTTCTTTTTATCCAGGAATCCTTTTCTGATAGCTCTTAATTTTTTTCTCATCTTTATGCCTTTGGTTGATAACTTCTCTGAATGTTCTTTATACGGTCTGTATCACTTTTTCTAAACGCATTTAGAATAAACTTTAAAACTGACAATCCAAGTACTTGTATTATTGGTGTTAAACCAGATTTGCCATCATTAAATTCAATAACGGGGGAGAAAATACCTATTTCAAGAAGTTTTCTAGATACAAAAATCTCTTTCGAACATTTTTTCCACGCCATACTGATTAAGCATTCGATTCTATTTAGAGTTTGGCCCTGCAAACATTATAACAACAACAAATCTGTTATTAAGCCATGCCAAACTGGAATTAATAAATCTTTAATTGCGATTGGAAGGCTCAAGTTTTTTTATAGGATTTATTACCTGTTATTTTGCCGGCCTGGCATAAACACCAGCTATCTTTGTTGCATGGACAAAACTGATGACCAACATTTTCATCAAAAAGTCTGTATTTTGAAACAATGTTGTCCATATAGATTTTTTCATTAAGTAAATGTTCCCAATATTTTGCCTAACAGCCCTACGAAATTAATTTTTAAATGTATTGAAAGCTTTTTCACTGAGTCTACCTTTTTTTTTTTTTTTTTAAACATCTCTGCTTCCAACAAGGCTGCAAGAAAAAACTAATTAAAGTTGGAAGTTACTGGAAGAGAAAAAAATTGTTGAGCAAAATAACAATTGACGGACGACTTAAAGGATTGCAAATTATATGAATTAGGAAAGCAAGGTGAAGGAAGCGAATTCCAAAGAGTTCGAACATCAGTCGAGGAAAAAAAGTTAGAGAAATAAGAGTTTTTGGAGCACTTCAAGACATCACAGAAAAAAGATAAGACTTAACTGAATGACGAGTAATGACGAGTAACACAATTTTGCAACTGATTTGATATATGGTTTCCAAGAAAGATCGGAAGTAAGACTTAATCCTAAAAGATAAAGAGTAGATGACTCATCCAATACATCACCATTCATGAATATAGGAAGATCTAACTAATTGTGATAACGGTTGGCTGACAAAAATTGAATTTTATCTGTATTGAAGTTCACCAGCCACTGTGAGCTCCATGCTGTAGCAGAAGTGAGATCCTTTTCAAGCTCAAATGCCCCTCCAAGGAATCAGAGAGTGTTGGTTTCTTATCACGACAAGAATAAAAGATAGTATCATCAGCAAATAATGCCACGCAAGATGTGAGAAAATCTGGAAGATCGTTAATGTAAATTAAAAAGAGTATAAGGCCAAGGATTAAACCTTGAGGAACCGCTGAAGTTACAGAATAAGAAAAAGAGTGCTGTCCATCGAGGACAACCTTTATACTACAATTAAAAAGGAAGGATTCAATAATCTTAAAGATGTTGCAGACACACCTTTCGAAGAAACTCTATCAAAAGCTTTTGAAATGTTAAGAGCGATTGCCTTAACCTCTCCTTTATCTAATGCATGATAAAACCTATTGGTTATTACTGTAAGCAAATCAGCTGCAGAACGAGAAGAACAAAATCCATATTGATGGTCAGAAAGTAAGTTATTAGATTCAAGATGAGAAATTAAATGTTTGTTAATTAAAGATTCAAAAACCTTGCTTACGATAGGAAGAAGACAATTGGGACTGTATTTAGACAAATCAGATCGCTCTCCATAATTTTTGAAAATGGGGATAACAGATGCCGCTTTCCAGCAGGCTGGAAAACAAGACTCTGATAAGCACTTGTTGAATCATTTTGAGAGTATAGACGACAGCTCCGGAGAACACTTCTGCAATACAATAACAGGTATGTTGTCCGAGCCACAAGCTGTAGAAAAGTTTAGGTAGGAAATCACTTTAGATACAGAAGCTGGAGTGATACGAATTTCAAGCATTAGATTAACCTGTTTGTTGGCAATATCAGGTAAAACGCAACTAGTGGAATCATGAGATGATATTGATGAAAAGTTTTTAGCAAACAATTCAGCTTTATCTATAGGTGAGGTCACAAAGTCAGAACCATACAAGAGAAGTCGAATTAAAGATTTGTCCTTATCATTAATACTGTTAAAGATTCTCCAGAAGTCACGAGCGCCTAATTTTTAAGACGAGATACGAGATTACATGAGAATAGCGGGCTTTAGCGTTAGACAAAACCTTTTTACAATGATTTCTTGCAGTATTAAACTGACGTCTCTTTTCTGGAGAATTGTTTTGCTGATAGAAATGGAAGTAACGGTTTCGACTGGCAATCACAGAAGCACAGTGTGAAGAAAACCATGAAGGAGAGTGAGGCTTGACCTGGAATTGTCGAGAGGAAACAAAAGATTCCATGCCAGCCTGAATCCACGAAGTTATGTAAAACTAACATTTGTCGACAGGAAGACGAAAGATTTCTACCCAAGGGCCATCACGAAGAAAATCACAGAAAGAGTCCTAGTCAGCTTTGAGGTAGTTGTAAGAGGTACAATAATTGGGGGATTTAGATGATAAAGAAGAATGAGATATTAGTTTTAGAGAGATCAAACTGTGATCAGAAGCACCTTAGGGTGAATGTGGAGAAACTGAGCACTTACTAGGATTAAAAACAACACATAAGATGAGTGCAGAAGGTAAATGATTCAAGTTGTCTGGAAAGCGAGTTAGAAAGTTGACTATTTGAGTAAGGAATTGAGAAAGGCAAAAACTGTGGGCTTTAATTCCTGCAGATCACTGGCACTAGACCCAAGCCATTTAGAGTGGTGAGCATTAAAATCACCGACAACAACTATATTAGCTGATGGATATAGAGAGCGGGCTTAGTCAATATGATCAGAAATAACATCAAAAAGAGTGCATTCTTGAGATGAATGTGAGCAATATTGAACAAAGAGAAATGCGTAGAGTGAAGTGGTGCTAAACAAAAACACATGAAAGAATAGTCTGTGGATTCAAACCTAGTTTCACGACAAATGGGTGAATTCTTGCAAATGTAAATGCCCAGGCATATGACCATTGGAGTCTTCACAAATTAAGAAAGATAACCATTAAGAATAAGATCGCAAAGAACAAGTAGGTTTTGTGAACTTTGCAAAAGATAAGATTCAACAGAAGAAAAGTTACTTCGAAGACCACAAATATTAGTGAATGAAAGGTTTAGGGAACTTGGTGATGATGATGGTTTTTTGTGTTTTATAGTTTTTAGTACTTTATTCATTTTTAAATTTGTTGAAGATCTTGACTCAAAGCATAGATAGTACTTAGTACACTGTTAAATAGCCCAAGCAATTGCCTCATTACTATCAATAAACCCTAAGCCGTAATCTTCAAATATTATATAGTCTATTTGCACTATTTTGCCGGGTCCTGTGCTTGAGAATCCTTCAAGTTCATATAGACTAGTGATGAGCGTTGTATTGGCTTTGACCAGTTTTATTTTCGTGGACTTAATTGACAGCGGAAAAATAATAATAACAAAGCATATATACATATATATAAACTTGTATGTGTTTATATAGAAATTATATAGATTTCTTTTGTAGATATAAATAAATGTATTACAAATAAAATACTGTTTATAAATTTTCCGTAAATATATTTATTAATTAACAAATAAGTTTTGGATTTTGTCAAAAAAATATTTAAAAATAAATAAATAAAAGAAAAAAAATGAGAGAAAAAAAAGCCGAATTGTTATTCTCAAAAGTTATTTGAATAGCACAAAGAGATTAGAAAGTATTAGGTGCATGCTGTTGTTGGCGGTAAGTTAAAAACTACGAGAGAAGAAAGTTGAACTGAAAGATTTAGTAAAACTGTTCAATACTGATA
>NC_088927.1:44420000-44542500 GCF_038396675.1 Hydra vulgaris | reverse complement strand
ATATATATATATATATATATATATATATATATATATATATATATATATATATATATATAATATATATATATATATATATATATATATATATATACAGAGCGGGCTCGAGAAACATATTTTATGTGTGCGAGAACAAATTCGGCGCCTTTTAGTTCATCACGAGTCAATACTGTTTCCAGTTATCTGCATTTATTAATTGCGTCTTCTCCTATTTTATCAATATCTTTGATATCATACAAAAAATTGAACGGTTCTATTGTACTTGAAAAGTTTTCAAATCGTTTATTTATCGATTCTTTAGCTATTTTAAAGAAAACATCAAAAAACTGCATAATGATTTTTTGATTTGGTTGTATATCACCATCTTCTTCAAAAAGTTTATCTCCAGAAAATCCGTTTTTTTTTCTTGCTCTTTTACGTGAAATAAAACTGAATTCGTCAGTCAAATTTGCATTATTAGCTAAAATAGTGGCTTTTGAAATATATAGTTTGTAAGAATTTTTAGTGTGTTTAGTAACAAAAAAATCGTTTAAGAATATTAAAATAATTTGCTAGTACAATTAATTTTAATTAATACATCGTGCCAAACCATAACACAACATATGAGTTCAAAACTGTCTAATTTTGATGCAAGTGATTCATCAGTTAGTCTAATATTAGAATCTTTTTTAATGTTAACAACTTTTTTCAATGAACAATGAATTTCTTTTAATCCCAATTTTAGAGCGCAAACAGCATTCACATGTCTTTCTTATCTGGTAGTACTTAATGAATTTCCTGTTTATTTACAAAATTTTAGTTCAAAAATTTGCCAACGCTTTCAAGTCGCAGAGAAAAAATTATTCATAGCTTGAATTTGTGAAAAAAATTTCAAAACTTCTAATTTGTAATTTATAATTTATTCTTCTTAATATTTCATAATCTCTAAGCATCCTTAGACTGCATCCACAACAACCAAATTTAAGGAGTGACAGACACAAGGAATATAAAAGGCTCGTGAGCTTGTATCAGTTATACGCTTCTGTACACCAATTTTTTTACCTTTCATATTGGATCCATTATCATATCCTTGCCCACTAATATCCATAACAGATAGATTATTTGATTCCAATGAATTCAAAATTTTTTCAGTAAGTGCTAATCCAGTAGTATTTAATATATTTATGAATCCTATAAAACTTTCTTGAATTATGACACTGATAATCTGGTTATCCAATTGTTTTTCTCTGTTAACGTAACGTATGATAATAGACATTTGCTCTTTGTGACTATTATCTGGTCTACAACCTACAATAATGAAAAATACTTAGCCTTTTTTATTAAACTTGATATTTTATCTTTTGTTGCTTTTCTAATTATTTTAATTAATTCTTCCTGAATATTCTTTCCCAAATAATGTGTTCAATTAGGATTCTCAACAGCTCTGTTTAAATATTTTCCATCACTGGATCAAACTTTGAAAGTAGTTCTACAATTTTTAAGACTTTTCCATTATTTTCTGAAAATAGTTGGTTTGACGATCCACGGAATGTTATGTTTTCAGAAGCCATCACCAAAATTAGTTTAACAATTCTCTTAATAACAGAGTCCCAATGTTGTACTTCAGTAAGGTACATTTTTTCAGTAAGTGATCCATTTTATTTCTGGACAGTATAGATTTGTTCCTATTTTGAATCACCTTTCAGAAAATACAAAGTAATACATAAGGATAATAAAGTGTAACAGACTTCATCCTTTTTGCTTGGATTTTTTATTTATTTTTTACTTAATTTTGGCAAGTTCTTTAATATTTTATACCTTTATAATACCTTCTTATTTTTATATAAAAGCAATAACAATCATTTTTTTAAATTTAATTTATTTGAACTATCAAAAATATGTGAAAGCAACTCATTACGCAATGCATGATAGTCTGAAACCGCACTATCTACAACAAAATATGCAGTTCTAATTACATGCAGTTTTACATGCTAGATCTACTATTACTAACAAAAAATAATTATGCACAAAAAATAACCAAAATTAAAAATGTGTAAAAATAATTATATAAATAATAGACTATCTAGGAGACTTGTATTTTTTTTATAAAAACATGCAAGAAAATGTTTTTTTAAATCCGGAAAATAAGGTGCAAACGTATATATATAAAATATTATTTTCCTTTTCTTTATATTAAATTTGGTTATATAGATAGAGTTGTTTTGCATTCATTTTAAGATATTATATTATATTTTATAATATATACATATTATTAAATTAACATGATAACATATTTTCTAATTATTATTCAAAGTTAATACTAATTAAGTGCTACTAAAGATGGACATAAGTTAACTAAAGTACAGGCAGAATGAACAACTTCCGTCTTCAGTTAACAAATATTCAATAGGTATTTTGTTGCTGAGAATTGAAAGCTTTTGTCTCAAAGTACCAATAACGCGCTCAACATGTATTCTAACGTTTGCTAATTGACATGTTATGATAGCTTCAGTAGCATTAAGCTGATCTTTTCTCTGCGTAAAAGCTTGAATTTCCAGGTGTGCTCTAAATGACCTTACAACATCATCAATATTAAAACCTCTATCAGCCATAACTGTGTCCCCATAAGCCAGCTTATTCAAATAACCACAATTTCCAGTAATTACTTTGTCACTCGATCTACCGCGCCATCTTTTTGAACTAATACTTATTGTACCTTGTGGAGTTACACTAATCAAATATTTTGCAAAGCTGTTGTGTTTATAAGATTACCATGTTAAGCATCTTGCTGTTAGGTTACACAAAGCAATCAGTAATACTTGTAACTTTATTTCCAAATTTCTTTTAAAATTTAAGAGATATAGTCTTTATTTCTTCTGAGCGTTTTGGGGTATTTAAGGAGGCTGATAGTTTAATGAAAAATACATTGATCATGTGATGAAACAATCTTGAGACAGTTGTTTTTGAAACACGAAAACGGTGTGCAAGATCAATTGTTCCAGATCCCAAACGAAGTTTCATAAGACACAAAACTACCTGACAACATTTATTTCTTTTATGATATCCAACTTTTTTTAATATCACTATTTGTGTTTTTTATTTTATTTGAGTAATAGTTTTTTCTTTGTAATTTTTTTGATTTTTTCAAACAAATTTTTATACTGTTAGTAAAGCTTTAAGTCTGCCTCATTTCTCTTTTTTAAGTATTTAATATAAAGTTTTTTGTTTTTTTTAAGGACTTTTTAATACCTTTGGTGATCCAGGGACATTTTAAATATTTTTTTAAATTAACTTTACTTAATTGGGAAATGAGTATTATAGGTTTTTAGGAAAGTTTTTTCAAAGTTATTATAAGAGAGTTAGTGTGCCCAAAATGTTATGAAAATGAATTGTTTTACCCCTAGTCATGGATAACCACAAGATTTTTGATGTTTTATAAATGACAATTTTACGAACTATGCAAACTCCAACCTTAAGAAAGTTCATAACTTTTCCAAATGAGCAGGCTTCGCAAAAATTCAAGATGGTGGAAGCCTGGGGCAAAAAAAATATTTGCACTTCTCCTCACCTTTTTAAACGTGGGAACACTGATGTAGTAAATCTTGAAAATTTACTTAAACTAATTCATCAACAATTTTTAAATTTCGTGCAAAAATATTGCAAACTAAAAAAGTTAAGACCAAGAAAATATTGCGAGCAACCCAAAATGAGGGAAAAGAAATTTTTGCATGGTTATAAATTTTAATTAATAACATTTTTAAATGAAATTATCAATCTGTCAACAAATTTAAGAATTGTTTAAGATAAGAACTTACTTCATCAGTGCAACCTATTTTAGGCAGGGGTGGGCAAACAGAAAGGGCTTTTTTGTTTCCAGAATTCCACCATCCCAATATTTTGCAAAACCACTTCATTTAGCGAATGTATAAACCTACATATGTTTAAAGTTTGTGCAATGCGTAAAAATGTCATATCTGACACATCAAAAAAACATACGAGCGCCCATTTCTCTAGTAAACTGGAAACCATTGCTTTAAATATTTAAATCTTTGTGAGTTTTTTGTTTGAAACTGCAAGGTAATTTATAAACTTTTTTTATTGACTTTTTTATAACTTGTTTTTTAACTTGATTTATAAATTATAAATTTATAACTTGTTATTTAATTATAATTTATAAACAAATATATTAAATCAATTATTTATGTTTAGTAATAGAATTATTTTGCAGTTCTTCCCCATTTATACGAGATTTAAACAAATTAAAGTGTTGTTTTTTTCATTGAGACAAAAGTAAAACCTTTGGTACACAGAGCAGACAATTTTTTTTAGATTAGCTATAACACCTTTTAAACTATGGATTACAAAATTATGGATACAAAATAATGGCGATGTTATCCATAAAGCCTTTATGTCAAACCGTCTGCCGCTTTTTTTACCAGTTTTATCTATGCTAAAAATCAAATTATCTTCAAATAGTTATACCCAATTAATTGTTATTGTCTAAAAATTGAAAAGCATTTATTTTATTCACATTGCTGAATTACACAAAACAAATTCGTACTGTTCATCAAATTGTGTTGCGCCAATGTAGATTCATTTTTATTAGATGTCGTACTTGATTTAACAAAATCGTTTGAAGTCTCTATAACCTTGCTTGTTCCAGCAAGGCTTTATACAAAATACATTATGTTTGCATTTTGTTTTAAAGAAATATATAAATATGTTATGGAATAGGAAATATTTATGACATTATTCTGACTTTTTCAAAAATTTTTCAGATAAGAACAATGCTAAACAAAATGTAGAGTACTAAGAAAATATTGAAAAAAATTACTGCAGTAAACAAATATAAAATAAGAAGCCAACAACCAATTGAGTCACCAGTGAAGTGTAGAAATGGTTTTACTCTAAAATTATGTTTTATGATTTTATATCGTGTTACTAATAAGATTATATTCACTTATATTGAATTCTTTTACAATTCTTAGAAGAAATATTGTTTTAAAAAAAAAATTTTAGCAAACAATAAAGTGCAGCCTGATATAAAAACAACTTCGCCTTCAGATCTATATTTTGGTTTATTAATACTAATTTAGGATATTTGGAAACTAATCATTTTATTCTTCGAGTTGATTTGTAGATATTATGTCCGTTCTTCTCATTCGATTCATTAAAAAAGTTTGAGTTTTTTCACGACTTTTAATGTCATTATTTTATTGTTAATGATATTTTTTCTCGAGCAATTTTATCAAAGTAATTTGATAGACATCACCATAAGTTTTAAAAATCTATTTAAATTTCAAAAACTGTTAATTAACCTTCAAAATTTTAAACCATTTTCTTGTTTTGAGTGAAATGCAGTGATATTGTAAAAGCATTTTCAAAATTCTAACATGTATTAAATACTTCATGTCTAATATAAGGATTTAAATTTTGTATGGATTTGTTGCAAGTTAGATATAATCAGGTTTTTAAAATCAACGTTGTCGTTATAACAGCAATTTTTTAATATGAAATGTTTGATTCTTGATGCCCTAGTTCAGCTATTTCTATAAATCATCTACAAGAGATACAAGGAAAACTTTTTTAATTAAAAGAAAGTCTGCCTAAACCAAAAATTCTCAATTGATGTTAAAACACTCCAATGCGTAAATGCAAATTCTTATTAATGTGTGCTTTTTCCTAAAAGTTGAAATGTACATATATCATGCACTAATTTTTGCGTAAAAAAGTGATGCTTAAGGTTAGGCCAAGAGATCAACAAGGTAGCAATGGGTACGAACATGGTAAAGGCTTAAATAAGTTGTGCTTTTTAGTTAAAATAAAACTTAGGCTCTAACAAAAGAATAAACAATTTTATATATATATATATATATTAAAGAATTTACTAAATGCAACAAAACTTTTAAGCGAAAAACATGTTTTACTGAAACCATATTACATTATTATTAAAGAGTTTTTTTTTAATTTATTATTATTATCATTTTTCTGTTTTTATTTTTACTATAATTATTATTTTTATTATTACCACTAGATTTGAACAAAATAAAAAAGTTTGCTTATATGAAAAGATTTTTTCATAAAAGTAAAGTCATGGAGGTGATTCCTACAAAATCACTACCATAAAATAAATCTTTTTTAAATATTTAATTCTTATAATCTTTTTTCTTATACTTGACCAGAACATTTTATCAAGTAACTTGTCTGCAAGTTTGATTTTTATTTGTTACGTCATCAATATATTTGCGTAGTGCTGCGTATGTTATAACGCACTTCTTTTGAGAATGTGTTTGCTCATACAAATAATGTTTTCATTACATTATCTCTCTATTGTACCCTCGTGCAAACTTTGTCTACATTATAAAAACTCTATTAGTAAAAATTTATTAAAATGTTTAAATCTTTTAATTTTTCTCTTCATTGATATAATAGTGTAGTCCTTATGGATAAATTATGAAAGACGTCTTATTTTGAGGGGCGGGTTCTAATTCTCCTCAGAGTGCATATTCTATTAATTTAAATGTTTTTTATTGATAATGATAAAAGCTATGTTGGCATTATATTGCAGTTTATAATCATACATTGTTAAATAGCTAATGTTGGAAACTAACATTGTAAATTTTTAGCTTATTAAACTACTAAACTTAAATAAAAAAGTGTATTTTCCGCTTTTTTTTAATAAAGATATTTGTTAGCAAATGTTTTTACTATATTTTTTAATTAAAAATGTTCATATTATTAGCATTCAATATTTTTAAATGCAGGAAGAAATGAAGCGGCAACTGCTAAAACTGGAGAGACTAAAAGACACAATCCGACAAATAAATCACGTTAAAGCATTGGTAGAGCAGATTTACGAAAGTGTTCAAAAGCAATCTTTAGTGCAATTGTTCATAAAGTTTTGTGAGAAATGTTTAACAGAAGAACTGCGTATTGGTATCCTACTTTTGTCAATCTTTTGTCTACTTTTGTGATTTTATTAATTGACGTTTTTCATAGTTTCCTTCAAGAATATCCATTTTTGATAACCAAGGTTTATTTGGTGTTTTGTTTTATTGAGAATAACTCTGGAGGTAACTTTACCTTATATTATCTAAATTTAAAACTAATCTTTATTGTGCAAAGATTTTATTCAAATATTTCACAAAATAAAAATTATTAAAAGTTTTAAAGGGTCGTTTTTATTAACTTTACGTCGAAAACTCAGACTTTTTGTGGCTGGTTTTCTAAAAAAAAATCCAGTGAATTACTTTAATTTTAAGCTTAGCAATAAATTATTTAAAGAAAGAAATGTAACTGTATGTTATTGAATTATAGATATTCATAAACTAAAAAGAAAGAGACGGTTTTTAGTATAGATTTTGGTCCGTCGTGATTTTATCAATATGCGTTATCGATAACTATTTACGAGGATACCTAATTTGGACTTTTGGGATTATTTGTACAATTTTCGTTATTAATGATTTAATTAAAGGTAAGGATATTCTTTTATAACATCAAAATTTCTCAAATTTGCTACTGGGAAAGTATATTTATGCATTAAATTCCTAGTGTTAGCTTGTTGTTTAAAAATATTTCATAGTGTTTTGTGTCTGTGCAATTTTTTGTTATATTTAGTCTAATCTACACAGCCTATGACTGGTAAGTTTAAATAGCATAACTTTTAGTAATTATAGAATTATATTTGATTATAAAATTACAAATGTAAGCATGAATTTTTTGGTTTAATTTATATTGTTTATGTTTACTCCTTTCATCAGTTGCTACGGTTAGTAACTTTAAAAGTTAGTACTTTTTAATCTGTACATATATCCATTACTAACTTCAATTTGCAATATTTATTTTTTATTACAAATTTTTAACTTTCGCTTCATCTTCATCTGCAACAAGTGGTAAGTTTAACAATTAATACTTTTTAATATGCATGCATTTCTGGATAATTGCAAACTAATTTTTATTAAAACAATTTAACCTTACTTCCATATGCAACTGCATTAAGCGGTAAGTTAAAATAATATTTTTATTGTATACTACAAAAAACTTGGTAATATATAAGTATGTATTTTACACCAACTGCAATGTTTGTTTTTTTATTACACCTTTTTAACCTTAGTTCAATCTGCATTTGCTGAAACTGGTATGCTGACAAAATATTACATTTCAATATTTTTATGCATTTTTAAGCAATTGCAATATTTATTTCATATTAAAACTTTGTTAACCTCTACTTGCTCTTCAGCTGCTAAAACTGGTATGTTGACAAACTATTACTTTTCAATATTTTTATGCACTTTTAAACAATTGCAATATTTATTTCTTATTAAAACTTTGTTAACCTTTACTTGCATCTTCAGCTGCTTGAAGTGGAAAGATTAAAAACTATTATTTTCTAATATGTGAACTTGTAATGCATGTGTAAACTATTATTTCTAATATGCGTCTGCCTATTTTATCATTTGAAAGTAAAATTAAATTTTATTACAATTTTTTTAACTTTAGTTTCATAACCTTCCAAAACTGCACAACCTTCTGCTTGTAAATTTACAGTTTGGAAATGTTTCTGAGTGATTATTGAATTAATATTAATTCTATTTACATACACTGTTTCATAATTTGTATTATGTTATCCCTAAAAGTGCCAAAAAAAGATAATCAATAGCAGTATTTAAATTTCAAGCTATCATTGAATTATTAGTTAATCATTTTATTTATTTAGCCAATCACTTTTACAAGTAACTAGTTTATATTAAATGTTACATAATGCAATTCAGTATTAATCTTTTTAACTTTCATTTAGAGCTCACTTATCAGAGCCTATCATAAATATAGATTCCAGAACCCTGGACCCACCAGCAACTGTTCAATTTTGCAGCGGGTCGAATTAGGATAGCAAGATGATCAGTTGTTTTGATATCCTTATTATCCTCCTAACAGGGGTGCTGCGAGTAACTGTAAATAGGGCAACGATAGAGGTTGTTGCAGCAGAGGAAGTCGAAGACAAAGAGGGAATAACGGTGGCATGGTGGTGAATGGTGGCATTCATAATTATTGAAAATAAGTATTTTGCCAAGGCACCACCATTCCTTTGTATATAAAAAATACACATATTATTAGCAAGTTTGTTTTCTTTTTGTCCCAATTTTTACAATTACTAACATGTGAATTATTTGTTTCCAAATTTTTTTACCTAAAATAATTTTGAAATGATTTGTGTTGTTAAAAATGAAATTCAAAAATGTGATTAAAAGTTGCGGCATAAAAAGAAGTAAAGTTGCAACTATAGATTGTTATAGACTTTAAATACAGTTAAATATTTTAAAGATTTTATAGCCCATATTAAATGCAATGTTAAATTTGCGTAAATTATTTTAAATGTCATACTTACTTACTATTCTTTTTTTTATTAAAACTGTTATTTTGACTTTAGTAACAATTATTTGATCTTAATCTAGTTTAGCTTATGTTTACAGTTCCTAAAAATTATATTTGCAATTTTGAGATTGAAATACTGGTTTTATGTAATCATTGCCTGTTTGTTGAAGGTATGCATGGCATTTTATTAATCTATTTTATTTCAAAATATTTTTACATGTGTTTTGTTATCAAAAACTTGTTAACAATTTGCTATATACTATTATATACTTTTCACAAAATTTAAATTAAAATTATAATGTTTTAAACTCTTTATCTATACGTTTTAAAGAAATTATAGTATAAATTTTTTAAATTTTAAAATTAAAAACTAAATTATTCATTAAAAGCCACAACAAAAGTTAATTAAATTTTATATTTCATAAGACTTGATGTTTTTGTGTTATTTTTTTTTGGTTGGAGTGGGTAATCCGTCCTTTTACATGATAAAATATATACTGGATACTCAGACTTATTTTCTATTGTGGTAAAATGACCCTTTTTATGAAATTCTCATAATTTTTCGTTTAGGTTATGGGCGGAGGGGGTAGTGTATACACCCTCTTCTACAGAAGCAATTTATACAGCTAGTTACTATTTGCTAAAGTATTGAAATATATGTTTTTTTATTTTTATTAGTAGATTTGATCATTTTAGTTAAGATTATAATATTTAAAAGAACAAAATTTTGATAGGGTGTCTTAAACATTCCCCAAAACCCAACACCCAACTTTAAGATAGACGTTTGATGTTTTCTAGTTATGTGGAATAAATAAATAACAATTTGTTGTATATAAAAATTACAACTTCATAAATAAAAGCACTCTAATATAGAAAAAAAGTGTATTTTTGTGAAGTGTAGGTGGTAGGCTAGCAGCCCCTCCGTATCTCTCAATGCGCCTGTTACCTAGAAACTAGTTTGAAATTTTAGCCCATTTTTGCATCTATCTTTTGATACCAAGTTATTGATATTTGAATAAGAATTGGCAAAGTAATAACAATTTATATGAAAAAAAAATTATTTGCCCACAGTTTTATCGAGAAATCGATATATCAAAAATATGCTTATAAAAAGGCTATAACTTTTTATAGATTTGTCCAATTTTCATAATTTATTTACCTTTAAAATACTGTAATTGATGACTTTGCAATGATATATATTATTCTAGTATTTATCAATTTATAAAAATCAGTCTATGTACCTACTCATGAGCAACCTTTTGTTTTGTGTAATGTGTTTATTTTATGAGTTTGTTTAGTAGTGTATTTTTATTCAAAACTTATTATTTTTTGTAACTTGTTGGAAAAAGCAAAAGGATTAAAATTATAGAATGCTATTTCTTAAATATTATTACTGATACTGACTCTCACAATTTCAGGCTAAAGTTACGAAACAGGGAAAATATTATTTTTTTTTTATTTTAATTTTTTGGGTCAACTAAGGAGGATGCTTTATTGTGGTTACAACCCTCACTCAACTATTTCACTTCCAAACACAGTCCTTGATGGAAAAGGCCACAGAGCAGAGAAACAATTTTAGCACAATACTGTCACCACGCCACTAGCACATTTTTTAATACTTTACTTATTAAATTATCACTTGCAGAAAGAAACTCGTAATACGGGTTATGGTCGGCCTGTTACATAGTTATTTTATAGTCGCTATTTTACACAATTTAAAGTTGCAAAACCTTAACTGATACCCTTCTAAAAAAACACCTTCAAATTCAAAAAAAGTAACACATTTGTAAAATTAGCATAGAAAGTATGAGGAGGCAAATTAATTTGCTAATTGTTATTTAACATTATTTGAGTAATTTACAACTGACATAGGTCATGCCAGTGTAAGGCAGAACCTTTTTTTCGACATTCCTAAGTTCAAAACAATAAAATTTTAGTTACTGACACAAAATAATAACACTTTATCGCGCTTTAAATTAACGAAAATATCAACTAAATTTTTGTAATATTTTTTATACTTTATTTAATTTTTAACTTTGAACTTTAATTAATTATTAAGATTATTATGAAGTTGTTTTTTTTTAGATTTTTTTATTTTTTTTTTTGTAGCTTATATTCCAGAATAATAGGTAAATTTACAATGAATATATTACTGGTAGGACTTCCAGAAGATCACAAAATCTTATCATAAAGCCCTTTACAGTCTAAAAAAAAAATTCATACATTAAAAAATTACATATGCGTTATAATACTCTTCAGATGTTAAGCAAGTTTTAACATAATATTTTATAATATAGGTATATAACATTCTCAATATTGAATAATATTATAATATAAAGTATTCAATATATGTTGTATAAATTATATTATTTATACAGTAAACAAAAATAATGTATTAAATCATATTAACTTGAAATACTAAAAATAGATGAATATATTTTGTGTTGAAAATATTATTTCTTTAATTTCTTTTTAAAGTAAGAAAAAGACCACTTGAAGGAAAAATCAAAGTTAGGTAATATTATTTTATTCCAGAGAAATGGACCATGATAAGAATTACAAACTGGTCAATTTTTGTTTTGCAAAATGGCTCTTGAATATTTTTACTACAACAAAGTTCATATTTGTTTTTTGGTTTCAAATTATTTAGATTTATAAACACACTAGGAAATACATTTTCTTTACATTTAAACATAAAACATAAAATATTATAAATATTTAGTTCGTATATATTTAAAACTTTGATTTCTATAAGAAGTGGTGTTGAGCTTGAAAAACAATTTGCAAAATTAATTTTGCGAGCTGCGTGTTTCTGATGCGGATAGAGAGATTTAAGTTTGGTTTTGTGAGCGCTTCCCCATATAATATTAGCATAGTTTATATGGCAATTAATATATGAATAATATAGTTGAGTTAGTTGGTATTTATTTAGTTTATATCTAGCTTTATATGGAATTCCAATACTTTTAGCAACTTTCATGGAAATATTATCAGTTTGTTGATTCCAAAATAAGTTTTCGTCTATCATAACTCCTAAGAATTGTGTAACTTTTTCTCTTTTTATGATTGTATTGTCAAATAATAAGTCAGGCAAGATGTTTTGGATTCTCTTTTTTTTAGAGGTTCGGTAAAAAAGTAAAAACTTTGTTTTACCCGTATTCAAAGATAATTTTTTTTCTCTAAACCAATATGATACTCTTTTTAGTTCATTATTCATTT
Organism: Hydra vulgaris; assembly: GCF_038396675.1. Lineage (NCBI taxonomy): Eukaryota > Metazoa > Cnidaria > Hydrozoa > Anthoathecata > Hydridae > Hydra > Hydra vulgaris. Next base: position 44,529,930 of record NC_088927.1, on the reverse strand, counting down.
TATTAAAAAGTACATCTATGTTTTCGTGCGACTGAAACAAATTCGTATCATCCGCAAAACTTACAGTCGTTAAGTTAGAAGCTTTGTAAAGATCGTTTATGTATAATAAAAATAACAGTGGCCCTTGGGGGACACCACATGTTATATTCGTTATTATTTGAGATGAAGATTCTTTATTATAAACAAATTGTTTGCGATTACTTAGGTAGCTTTTGAACTAATTTAAAGTTTTATCTTTTACACTATAGCTCTCCAGCTTTTTAATTAAAATATGGTGACTAACAGTATCAAAAGTCTTTGACAAGTCAATGAATATGCTTAGTGTGAATTGAGAATTCTTAAATGAGTCGGCAATGCTGCGCGTTACTTGGAGAATAACGTGTTCAATAGAACTGTTTTTTTGAAAACCAAATTGATTTTTATCGAGGAGTTTATTATCAATAAGATAAGTGTAGATTCTGTTATACATTATTATTTCTAATATTTATTAAAAGACTTGTAGAACTGAGATAGGACGATAGTTTGTTATATTGGTACAATCATCTGTTTTAAAGATTGGAGTTATTTTTGCTAGTTTCAAACTATCTGGAAAAAATCATTGAGTAAAGATGCTTCAAAGACTTTGTAGAGGATATCTCTGATCAAATTAAAATAGTCAATTATAATATTTCCATTTATATCATCAGGCCCAATTGCTTTATTTCTTTTTAATGATTTAAATGCTATTTCAAATTCATAATAACTTAGATTTGAAAAATTTATAGTTAAATTTGATGACGATATAAATTCGTCAAGTGAGTTGTTGTCGACATAAGGAATCTTATTTGATATGTTATGTCCTATTGTTGAAAAAACTTATTAAATTCGACAGCGGTTTCACTTGAATCGGTAACTAATTTACTTTCTACTTTTATAGCATTCGGCATCGAATTTTTGCTTTTTTTGTTTGCCAGTAATTTCTTTCATTATTTGCCAAACCCGCTTTGAATTATGTTTGTGTTTCATAAGCAACTCAGAGTAGTAAAGTTGTTCGGCTTTTTTGCGGAGTTTTTCAAATAGATTTTTATAAGCTGAGTAGTTATTTTTTATGTTTGTCTGATTTATTTTTAAGATATTTAAAAGAGTTTTTGTTTTATTTTTGAGGATTTCTTTGTTCCTTTAGTTATCCAAGGACAAGAAATGTCTTTGGCGTTAAGAATAATTTCTCGTAACGGAAAATTTGCTTCGTAGATTTTATAAAATATATTAAAAAAAGATTTATAGATGATGTTTATATCCTCATTAAAGTTTATATAGCTCCAGTCTTAATGTAAAAGTTGCTGTTTAAATTAATTTAGGTTATTGTTGTTAAAAATATGTTTTTTTAATATTACTTTTCCGTGCGTATTTGTTTTGAGGTCAGCGCCTAAGCAGAAAAAAAATGGAAAATATTCCGTTTGATAAATCATATTTATAAAGCTATCAAAATTTTTTTTTAAACTTCTGATATTAAGGTGGATTATATTAAAATAATCACTATTTTCATTTTTTAATATGCTTTTAATTTCATCTGGATAAAAGTAAAAGCATTCGAATTTTGATCCATTAATATCATTAAAATAATTATTATCTGGATCAAATTCATAGTCTGATTTCAAAGTATTGGTTTGAAATTAATTCGGTATTTTTTCAAAATCATTTTGATAACTTAAATCCATTTTGTATGTTTTTGTTATTTCGAAAATATTCAAATGTTTTTATATTTATCCGTATATATATGTATTCACACATAAATGTGTACATATTACATACATATATACTCATATTCATAAAAACGTCAAATTTTAATTTTTTTGATAATCAAATAGTCTTTTTGAAAGACTTGGTGATTAATTTTTTATAAACCACTTTAGCAAAATTACCTGACGTACGTATTTATTTGGCTTTAATAAATAATTGCTTACGAATGATGGTTGTTCGTTCACTAAAATCTTCATTGATGTAAATCTTTTCGTTCCATAGTTTTAGCTTTTCATAATTTTCTAGTATATTTTCACGATCTTTATAAACCAGAAATTTCAATACAACAGTACTTCTTCTTATAAATTTGCCGTCTTCGTTTTCTTTCTTCCCAGTTCAGTGCGTGCGTTCTATATGTATTTCTTCGTTTATATTTAGTTTTCCTTTATTAGTTTTCTCACTTTCTCCTCGCTGTTTTCCACGTTTACCCTTCAGTTTCCTAGATTCCTTCAAACCAAAGGTTGTTATGACGACTCCTATCCTCTAACTCTGCCATTTTGTCTTTAAGATATTCGATTTCTAGATTTGTTGCTTTTTGTTTAAAAATGTCTTGAGATTATATTTTATTTTTATTGTTGTTTAATGTTTCTTTTATTCTTTCATATTTATCTCTTCGGAATTGAATAGTAGAAATAGTTTAATCTAGTTCTTTTTTTAACTGTTTGTTCTCACCTTTTATAATTAAAAAGTCATTTTCTAACTTTTAAAAGCGTTCATTAAAAAAGGAGTTTAGGCAAAATTTATAGCAAGTGAAAATATTTTTTATATTAAATACATTATATTCCTTATTATATTTCATTTTCAAAATGGTTTCAACCACCTCCGTAGCTTGTTTAGTTCCAAAGATAGACTTTTTATGAAATATTTTCTTAAAGTATCTCGTTAAATTTTTGGCACCCAAAAAAAATAGTTTTTATCTTTTTTTTCACTTGCAAAAAAATTTGCGTGAACTAACTTATAATAAAATTTTATTAGAAATTAAATTGTAAATCCAAATTATTTGAACAATTCATAAGTAGAACTTTTTGGGGGGTTAACGCAGACGTACCATGAAATAGTCAATTAACAGTATAATATGTTTGAAAATGTTTTAAATTTTTTTGAACAAAATAAGTTTTCAAATGTTTTAATTTATAATACGTTAAGCGTAACAAAACTTTGATGATAAATATTAGCTTAAATAGCTTTTATTAAAATAAATTAATTTTATTTTTCATCAATAAATTATTAATTGAACAACGTGGACCCAAACAAATATTTGATAATCCGTATAAGAAATACTTATACGGATTATCTAATCTATTTGTCTTAAATTTTTTAAAGATGTCTTAAATCGTTTTTTCTTCAAAATAAATTGTCGCACTATTAATGTACCCAAGTTACATATAGTTAATGTTGCAACTTATTTAAACACAGAAATTTTAATTTTCAAAATTCATTCAAAACTTTGCAGAGATCATATCTGTAAACTTATGCAATTTTATACATAATTTGCCTTGGCTATTCTGTTCATAAATTAGACAAAATTGTCTTACTTTCTTAACGAAGTGCATTAACGAGAAGGTAAGCCATAGGACTTTGCACTCCATCAGTGAGCTCTCATGTTGCCTAAGGTTACCCCTCCATTTCTGGATTCTATCCTTTACTCGATAGGCAGTTCATGTAAAAGTAATAGTAAATTAGAATAAGGTTAGCCCTCAATTTCTGGATTCTTTTGTTTACTTGATAGGCAGTTCATGTAAAAGTAATAGTAAATTTGTCTTAGGTTAGCCCTCCATTTCTGGATTCTTTCCTTTACTTGATAGGCAGTTCATGTAAAAGTAATAGTAAATTTGTCTGAGGTTAGCCCTCCATTTCTGGATTCTTTCCTTTACTTGATAGGCAGTTCATGTAAAAGTAATAGTATTTTTGCATAAGCGAGGCTTTAAATTATTACTTATATTAGTTAAAGATTGTTTGTTTGGTGTTAAATTTGCTTGAATAACAATAAGAAGATTTTGATATAATTCCTCTGAAGACAAGTTTATTCTTTTGCTTCCTTCTACCTTTGTTTTACAAAATTAAAATGCGATAAAAATTAAGTTGAGCAAGGAGTACTTTTGATTTCAATGGCTATTCTATATTAGAAACTGTTTCCTCTGCTTCCTCTAATGACATCTATGCCCTTATATTTAAATTTATGAAATCATTACAAGCTGCAACTTTTTTTTGTTGTAGTTTAATTTCTTCTCAATTTTTTTCTTCTTGCTTTGCTAGAAGGTGCATAGCTTTATCTTTTTCAAGGGTTTCTTTTCTTTCATCATATTTGCTTTTCATTATTGTTACTTTAGTTCTTGAATATTCAAGTAATTGTTTTCTTTTTTCATCTGTTTTACCATCAAGCCATTCTAATGTTTGGTTCTGAGACCACATTGTCAAAGCCTGGATAGTTTGAACATTTGCATTGGGTTTTGTGCGAACCATTAAATCAAAAATGGCAAAGTCACTTTCTGATGCTTTGTTTGTGACAGGGACATTAGAATCAGCTTCAGAAACTGAGTTAGATGGATTCCAATATTTACCACCTGGTAACTGATCAACACACTGACGTTCCAAAATAACAAGAATCGCATGGAAAATAGTTTCAAGTGATTGCACAGTGAAAGAATCAAACTCATCATTTTGAGTGCATTCAAACAGTTTGGTGTAAACCACATCTTGATGAAGAAGATAAGTATCCTCCAAAATTTTTCCATTAGCAAATAATAAAGAAGATGCATCCATACAAAGTGATGAAAGTCTAATTTTTAAGCGAAGTAGGTAGGGGTTTAAAAATAAAATACTATCAAGTGATTCGATAGTTCGCCACATTGGACCAGTAAGTAGTTTGTCAACAATAACTAATGCACGAACTTCAGCAATGAATACAAGATTTGTGATGTCTTCTTTAATTGCTTTTAATAAATTATTAGGGTTAGGCCAAGCATTAAGAAATTCTGTTATAGCATCCGTATGATAGTATAGGGCAGCTGCATTGTAATATAAAATGTTAAAACAATTTCCAATAAATGGAACAAAAAAAGATTTATCATTACGAGAAGAAAGAAAAGGATTAAACCATGATGCAACACCAGCTTTCTCACTACCCCTTGAATGAAATGCCTTACATGTGGTACGAACTAACCTTACAGCACCACATTCTTTACCACTAAAAGCAAAAACAGTTTCAAAATCATTTTGAAGCTGAATTTTTTCAAAAGAATTCAAAACTTTATCAGTTTCAGATGCAAAATTAGCAAGCAAATGAAGTTTACAGAAAAATTACTCATGTCCTTCATATTGTCTTTGACATCTGAAGAAAGCAAATGCCAGTTATTAATTGTAATCGGCAAAAATTGTTCTCTTAATGTTTTTAACTGTGAGTTAAAAAAAGGATTAACTGAAGATAGATCAGACATTGTTGATTTAATTGATGTTATTAACTTAGCAAAATTAATTTCTTTTTCAGTGGCTGAGTTGCTAACAACGTCACAAATGTCATCCACTATATTAGTAAAGACGGCAAAGTAGATGCGGCAACTGTCTTTTGCAAGACAGTTACCGCATCTTTTTCAACCACTTCTGACAAACCAAAAGATAAAGTTTTCCCACTGGTTGAAGTAATTTGAAAATTTTGATAATGCTTATGGTGTTTCTGAGTACCACCACCATGCAAACAATTGCCTAGATTAGAGTTTTTATTTGTCAAATTATTTTCAAGCATTGCTTCAGCAACTTGAAATTGACCTAAAATTGAAGCTTCCTGCATTAACCTACATTTTACAGCGGCTGATGGTAGCCTAGATATGTTCTTTTTTGCTAGTTTGTTTAATACTACTTTTATGACTCCGTTGACACTATTCATACTCACGTTTGATGATATAGTATGTTAGAAAAGTTGAGTAAAGAAGGAAACCCTATGTTGGAAAAGTTTTGTTAAGAAGCTATCCGGTCCGAGGTCAAAAAAAAAGCTAAAAAAACGAGAAACCGTTCAAAAAAAAACCAAGAAAGGGAAAAAAATCGAGAAACCGAGCAAAAAAAAAAAGATCCAGAAAAAAAAAGGTCCTGAGTTTAAGAGCAACGTCACACGCATGCTTAGAAAAAATTAAAGGATGATGTAAAAATTTTTTTCATATATAAAAAACTGTTACAATTAAAAATTACAATACTGTTCCCTGAAAATAGGGTAGTTAATTTTCACGAAATTCTCAAACGTTATGTTTGGGTGTTTTTTTTTCCAATCGTGATGAAAGAATTATAAATATCGAGTTCTTGAATGAATGGTTTGTTAAATTTTGTAGCCATTTCCACAACGAATAATGCTTCTTCAACTGTCAAAACAATTTTTTTCACCAGACAATTTTAATTTTCAATCATTGTATTAGTTTGCTAAAAAAATAAAAAAATTTATTCATAATAATATTTACAATTTAAATCAAAGGGGGGAGCGTCACATATCCACTCTTCTTTCAGCTCAAAGGGAGGGGCGTCACATATCCACTCTTCTGTTTCTTCTGGTTGTTTTTCTTCTTTTAAGTTTTTTATTTACAGTTTCAGGCATTTTTCATAATTAAGACCTCGGAGAAGTCTTTTTAGTTTCAAGTTGGGTTGTTGGAAATCGAAAGCTAGAGCATCGAGTTCCATCTCTCAGTTTTCATTATTATTATTATTCATTTTTATTTATCTAAAAAAAAGAATGTTAGTATAAAGTTGTATAAAAAAAGAGGAATAAAAAATTAAAAAAAAGACAAAAATGTAATAAAAAATATATATTTCTAAATAAAAAAGTTATTATTTTCTAAGTTTACAGCTTTGGCATTCGCCACATTGTTTAATACAAAAATATCTTCTGTTGACAGATTCAGAATGGTGCAAAGTGTTTTTGTTTAATATAAAATAATAAGGGTACATTGCTGTAAAAAAAGAAAAAAGTAGGATTATTAAATAAAAATTTGATTTTTTTAAAAAAAGGAAAAAAGGAAAAAAATATACCTTTCATTTGTTGGCGTACTTTTTTTGGTATTTTTGTTTTTTTAGCATATCCATAGTTTTTCATTTTTTTATTTTTCCAGCTATAAATATAAAATAACATCATTTTTATCTACAAATTGATGAGACATAATATAATAATATTGCTGTAAAGCCCAATGAATATAATTTCTTAATAAAATATAAAAATGATCATATTGTGTATTATTTAAAAAAGGTAGGATATAATGTGAGTTGAAAATTTCAATGGTTATATATATAAAAAAAGCTTGATCGAAAAAAAATTCTAAATGTTTTCTATATAAAAATCGAGGTCCAATCTCAGTTGTTTTGTAAAAGGTTTGAGTCCAAATAATATTTTTTTTCGAATCGTAGTATTCAATAGGAATTACTTTGGCAATTTCTTTTAAAAATGTTTCCATTTCAACTTGTATTCTTGCTAATCCCATTTTTCTTTTTGCATAATTGTTTTAACGTAGGCACTTTTTCGTATTTATAGTTAAGTCTTGTTTGTGGACAAAACCATACCCATTTGTGATAATGCATGTTGCATTCTTCAAAACTTTTTCTTTCTAGTTGCATTTTTGGTTCCATTTTTTTTATTAGTTTAGCTATAAATATAAAATTTTATTTTTATAATGTATAAAATTATTTTCAATAATATAATAATATTGATTTACTGCCCATACAGCATATTTCATAATACAATTATAAAAAAATTGAACTTCGTCATCTTTAATACATAGAGTAAAATAGTGTGATCTAAATAATTGGTGTAAATAAAATATAATTCTTCTTTGTATCTAAAAAAATAAATTATGATCGTTTAAAACAGTCAATTCATAATTAATGTAAAAAAATCCTCAGAACTGTACCGGGGATATAAAAATCCAAGCTGATCTTTTAATAATTCCGATTCAATTTTAGTTCCTCTCATAGCTAATTTTCTTTTACATAATTGTTTTAACGATTTTATGTCTTGATTCATGTTATTTTTTGATTCAATTATAAACCAATTGACAATGTGGATGAATTTGTATTCGTAAAAGTTTTTGCTTCTTTCGTAATTTTGCATTTTCATTAGTTATCTAAAAAATTAAAAAAATTGATTTACAATTTGAATATGAATCAAACAAGGTTCAGTAGTATAAAAATATTGTTGTTTGGCCCAAGTTATATATTCCATTATTAAATGATATAGTTTTTTCATTAAATTTATTTCTAATTATTTACGTGGATCAGCAAAATACGATATTTCTGTAAAAGGTAAATGAAATAAATTGTAAAGATAACGTCTTTGAAGATGAAAAAATAATAAATGTTTCTTTTTTTTGACATTCCATTCGAAAAAGATGTATTTATGAAAGGTGTAAAACAATAATCTAATATTATCTTTATTTTTCCATTTAGAGAGCGGTAGTTTGGTTTTATCAAATACAGAAATGATTTTATTTTGTAACTGTTCAAACTCAAATCGAATTCGTTGATGTGCTAAAGTTCTTTTACATAAATCTTTCAATGTGAGTTTGGATTGATTTTCAAGGGTAAATTTGTTGATGTTATCTAATCTTTCGTTATCGTAATGAAAAACATAATAAGAAAAATCTCGCTAATTTGGATAAAACCAGATAAGTGTTTCTTCTTCAAATTTTTTAATGTGAGAACGAATGTTTTCCAAATAAAGGCAACGATCTCTTATGTTTTTGTCGTTTTTGTCCACTTTTTTGACTTTTCATTCTCGTTCCATTAGTCGTTCCATTTGATTTCCACGTTTATGCAGAAAGTAGTGAAATGAAGTAAATTCTTTTTGAAGTATGTAGCTAATATTACCCCAGTTGCTGCCCATTTTTTTAATTAGTTGTCTAAAAAAAATTACAAATAGTTAAAAAAATACAATAAAAAAATGATGTTTGGGAAACAAGTCATAGTTTTACTATACAAGTAAAAAAACTATGAATTGTTTCCCAAAAAAAAGTTTTTAGAGGAATTCAGGTTCTTGGGCACATTCAGGTGGTTCAGCATTAAGAAAATGATAAAAAGTTAAAAGTTCTTCTTATTTGGCTTCAACGACAGCACTTGGATAAAATGTGTTGGATGGAGAGTAAACAGGTGGTAAATCTTTCACTACGCTTTCTTCATAAGTAGGTAGTCGTGGTTTTGATTTTTATATTTATTGACAATATCCATTCGATGAATAGCTTTGCATAATACAAGTAAATATTCTAATTTGCCTTCTAATTATTCGTAAATATTACCATGTTCGTTTTGTATAATGTTGTCTTTAAAGTACTCTACAATATCCAAACCATTTTTTAAAGTTTCTTTGATTCCAAACGGTATTCTGAGTATGAATTTGATAGATCTCACGTTGGCGTTGGTTAGTTCCAGACTGATTTCTCTGAATATTTCTATTGCATTCATTTTTATTAGATAATCTGAAAAATAATGTATAACAATCATAGATAAAAAAGTAGAAATACATATCAAAAAATCTTTTTTTACATAAAATATATTATTGAACAGTAATCGTGATAAATAAATTATTATTAATAATAAATTGTTTTAGTTCTTTGTGCGAAATGAAATTGTTGAAACCAACAGGTACATTATATTCTTTGCTAGGTTTCTCAAAAGAACTCTTGTCTAAACTTTGAAGATAATTATCATTCGTAACAGTGCGAGCAAAAAATTGATCTTTTTCTCTCAAGGTGAAAGTGATTTTTTTGGTAAAAGGCCATTTCAAAGCGTCATCAAGATCTCCTCGTAACAATTGAAAGTAAATGGCTAGATTGTTTACGTTGGTACTTCGAGTATAAATTTTTATTCAATATTGATAACCTTCTGATGTGAAAATGGGTTGTGAATAAAATGCTTCATCTGATAGTAGTCTGAGATTCATTTGATCTAGTTTAATGATTTGCGTGTCTTTAAAGATGTGTTAAATTACCTTTACTTCTTTGCTTTGTTGAATTGAATTTTTTAGTACTAAGAATTCTGTGCTGTTTTCTTCTATGATTTGATTGAGTTTTGTTATTTCTTGGTTGAGATGTTGAGTATCTTGTTGATTTGCTAAAGCCATCTTGTTGTCATAGAAGAGATTTTTTAATCCTGTCATTTCTTTGTTCATTTCTTCTAGGGTTTGATGAAGTTTGACATTCTCTTCATTTAGATTTATAATTTCTTGGTCTTTTTCTTTTGAGTTGACTATTTGTTTAGTTAGGATTTCTTGAAGATTTTTGATGCTATTTATGTTGTAGTTGAATGCTATATTTAAATAGTTTAAGTTTATTTTACCACCTTGAATAATTTGTTCCATATGTTGATGTTGTTGATCTTTATATTGACGAAAACAAATAACAGAGTGTTCATAGTAATCTTTATCATCTACTTTGGTATTACAAAAAAAGCATATTTTTTGTATGTCTAGAAATTCATAATCACATTCGTGGTTTAACAAATCTTGTACCTTTTTCTTTTAAGTAAAACATTCGTGTGAGAATTGCTCTGAAGAACAATCTTTTTAATGATCCATAAGTTTTTTTGCAGTAAATTCTTTGTCACAAAAACAGCATGGATATAGGTTGTCTGCCATTTTTTAATTAGTTGCTGAAAAAATACATTTATTTATATAAAAAACCACAATAATAAAAAAAATACACTCGTCTTTTTTGTAATATAAAAGAATGAATATATAAATAAAATGACTCAATAGAGCAAATAAAAGAATTAAAATTTAAAAAATGTTCATTTCGTTGTCTTTCTGTTTGTTTAAATCGCAAAAAGTCACATTTTCTACTTTTAACTTGTTTTCATCTAATAGATCTCCAAAACCAGGAAACATATCTTCAAAATCATTATTATTCATTTTTTAGTTATCTAAAAAAAAAGATATATTTACAAAAAAAATAAATATAAATTGAGTTCTGGCAATTCGTCCATTTTATTCATAACGTCTAAGATATATTGTTCCAAGTCTATTTCATTCAAAATTTCGTGCATTTCATTTTCAATTTGATCTACTTCTTCTTCTATCATTTGCTTTTTCAGTCCATCAATATAATCTGTTTCTTCCATATCTTCTGCTAGTAATTGTTCCAAGTATATTTCGTATTCTTCTTCTGACATTTCTTCCCATTCCAATAATTCTTCCCATTCTTTTTCTTCTTGCTCTGTGAATAACAAGTCGTGGTAACAAATACTCTTCTCGTTGATATATTCTCCATAACTAAGTGAAATAAAAATGTATAAAAAAAATATAAAAAAAATAAAAAAGAAAAAAAAGTGGATATGCTTACCATCCATCCATCATTTTTTTAATATATTAGTTTGCTAAAAAAATAAAAAAAGTTACAAAAAAAATTATTGTAATATAAAGTTCTGTAACATTGTCATGCTTTCATTTATATTATTTAAAAGTTCTTGTTTTTTATTATTGTCACTTAAAAGGTCTAACGTCCAATTCCATAATGAATCGTATAAAATACGTGCAGCCTCCATTTCTGTTCCATGTTTTTGATAAAATAAAGTTAACAATCTATGAGTTCTTTCGTTTGTGTCTCGATAGTCTTGTTGTATACATTCAATTTCTCTTTTTTTAAATCCAAGATATTGAGCCAAACATTCCCATTGCCATTGTAAACAAGCTGCTATTTTTAGTTTCAATTTGTAGAAAAGTCATTTTTTTATTTTTGCTAAAAAATTACTAAAAAATAATTAATATAAATAATTCAATATATTTAATTTACATTGAGATATTTTATATAAAAGTTCTTTATCTTCTATTTTATTTTCCCAGTATGATAAAATCGCGTACAAGTGTTTTATTGCTCTTTTTTTGTCTTTGTATTGAATTACAAAAAGAATTAAAATGTTTTATATTTTGTCGAAGTTTTTAATATGATTCTCATTGATTTTTTTAATAACGTTTCTTTTAAAGCCTAGATTGATTGCCAATGGTTTCCATTGATGATTTAATTCTTTTGAGATATTATTAATAATTTGGTTGCTCATTTTTTTCTATGGAACTAAAAAAAGTTCACATTAAATTTAAAAAAAATATAAACAAAGTTAATATAAACACAAAAAAAAGACTACAAAAATTTATTTTTTTAAAAAAAATATACAAAAAATTTTTATAAAAAATTTACAAAAAAATTCATAATATTTCACTCTCTGTATATTGCGTTTCTAAAAAAAAAGAAACTTTTTTTTAAAAACATATTTATTTTTTATTAACAAAAGCTGTAAAGTTAAACTTACGAGAATGCGACTCGTCGAGCCTTTGCCTTTTTCTAAGTCTTACGACGAAATCATAAATAACTTCCAGTCGTTTATCTAAAAGAAAAAAATTATGGTTATAAAGTTATTAATAGTAATAAAAAAAATTTTAAATAAAAGTAAAAAAATTACCTAATTCAGCACGTGCAGCACGGTTGAGCGGTTTTACTTGTGCTAAGGGTATTTTTTTTTCATTTCTTACTATATACAATTTTGAAAATACAGGAGTATTTTCTTTTTCCAATACATAATTTATTTTGTTAATAGAAATAGACTCCATTTTTTTAACTAAAAAAAGTATATATTAATATAAAAAAACCATTTTGTTTTTTGTAATAAAAAATATCATTTTTTTAAAAAATGCCTAAAACAAGGTATACTCCTAGATCGTTAAACACTGTCAATATGGCACGTAAAAAAACAACAGTTCCTAGAACAAAAAAAAGCAATTCAAACACAAACAAGTACAAAACAGAGTTCAACATCGACACAGACTGAAAGTCAGTATTTACCGAGCAATTGTAAAAGAATATTATCATGTTTACGAAGAACAAATAACAGATATAAAGATAATAAAACAAATCGCAAACTTGGAAGAGTTGGTAAAAGAATAAAACGCTGGGTTCATACTGCTGAATCCTATGTCGATATTAAACATCAATTAAAAGAAGCAAACATAAGCCGAAAAAATAGACAAAAATAAACTATAATTTATTATAACTTTGTAAAATTTTATTATAACTTTGTAAAAATTTATTTTCGAAAAACTCTTTTCTTCGTTTGTTGTCATATCTTTTTCGATTTTTAAAAAAATCAAATTTAAAAAAATACCTTTAAGATGTTTTTATAATAAAAAAAAATATAAAATCAACTTACTTTTTTCTTTTGTTCTTAATACAAGTCAATAAAAAATTAAAAGAAAAAAAAAATACAAGTCAATTAAAAAAAGTTAAAGTCAAAAAAAGTTAAAATGGCAGATGACATTGATTTTTCGCGTATGATTGTAAGACGGAATTTATTTTCAACACCTACGTATAAAAGCAATTTAAGACCTAAATATAACATCAAATTACCCAAATATAGGTAAATGGAAAATAGCTTTTTCATAGGGATGCTTTTTTTGAATTTTTTGATAGGACCTCCTTTGATGAAAACGAGTTAACCAATCCCAATAATACAGAACTAAAAGCTCTAAGACGTAGAAGAGCTAAGAAAAGTTTGAAAAAAATAAAACGTCAATATTGTAGAAAAGCTCTGATGTGTTATTGAAAAACGAAAAGCAAGTATATAAATAATAAACAAAATCGTGAAATGGATCGAGTAGGAAAACCAATATATCGTTTTGTTTTAACAAAAGTGGATCGCAATAAACACAGAAATATTTATTAAAAAAATGAGTCATAGAAGACATAGAGGTCATAGATCTGCTAAAAGATATATTTTTGTTCATCAAAAATCGAGAGCTCATCCTAGACCTTATCATTCTTTAATCGGTAAAGGACGAAAACGTATACTTAGAAAACGTGGTAAAGGTATCCTTGGTAACCTATTACGAGGTATTTCCTTAATTGGTGGTGTATTTAAAACTATATTTTAATCGGATTAAAAAACAACTATAAAAAAGCTCAACTCTGTAAAACGTTTATTTACAAAAATGAACTCAAAAGTGTGTAAACATGTAAAAAGAAAGACGCATATAAAAAAGTATTGCAAAAAATTTTTCGTTCAAAAATTTCGAGAACACGTGCAAGCAAATGTTAAGGAATATTTGTGGCTGCTAGAAGATTTAAAAAAACACAACAAAGACGAACTTAAAAATTTAAGAACAGATACAAACGCATATGGCGAATATATTTTAACATATGAATACAAAAATGGTATTGAGGAAATTGTAAGCGGTTATAAAGATACTGGACATACGAAATCGTCTACGTTTTTTGGTGGTTTTATTTTAGATTTTGACATTGTAAATAAATTGTATTGTATATCTCATATAAACGACGGTGTGTTTTATGTCGGTAATAAAATACCGAAAATATATTGATAAAAAAAATATTAAATGGTGTTTTTTCTGTTTTTTTTTTAAAAAAATACTATAAATTTGGTTTTTTTGAAATAAAAAATTCATTTGAACAAAATTTATAGAAAAAATGGAGTTTAAAACTTGTTTAAACGAATTTTATAAATCGATTAATAATTTAGAAACTTCTTCCTTTACAACGAATGATAGTTTAAAACAAGTCCAAGGTAATTTTAAATTATTTTTTCGTTTGGATGGAAGTAAACAAATCAAAGTAACTCGTGTTAATAATAAAGCCCATATTGATTTTATTTATGGTGAAAACAAACACGAATATGAAATGGTATATGAAGACTTTGTTGATGTTATTAAAGAGTCATTTAACATTTGGCTACTTGAAGAAGTAGACATAAAAAATGAGTTTTGAGACTTATGCAGCGATTTGTTATCCGTTTCTGCAATTAGAAGATTTTTATATTTCACTATTTAAAGCGATTAGTAAAGCAAAGGGAGATTTTTCATTGTCACATTGTTTAAAACAGGGACAAATTATTAAAGTAACTCGTTCCAATGAAAACCTCACTATTGTGTTTATATATGAAGATGGAAAAGAACATTCTTTTGAAATTCCTTTGAAAAATTTTTTATTGTATGTTATCGAATCTCAAGAACAATGGTTTATCGAAAAAAGCAAAAGAGACAATATAGATCTAAGATACGTCGTAAGAGAAATAGGATAGGCAGATTGGTAAAAGGAAGGGGATTAGCTAATTTTATAACTCCTAAAAATGTAACCAACGCATTGCAAGTGGGTTCACTGTTATACGGTATAAAAAAAGCGTGGAAAGACAAAAAAACAAAAACGGCTCCTGCTCCTGTTGTTACAAAACCCGCCAACCCTTATCTGCCTCCGGATAAAGTGTTTGAAGTATATTAAAAAACAGTTGTAAAAAAATATTATATTCATTCATTTAAATAATAAATATATACAAATAAAATAGTGTCTTGTTTTTCTTCAATTTTTTTCTTTTTATATCGTTTGATAGTCAATGTTTTTTTTCCTTTACAAGTCAAGCAACACATCTTGTGAAGTTGTATTTTTGCTGCTCTTTTAGTAACGGTGTTAAAAATCTATACTTCGTTATTTAATAGATGTATCGTGCAGTTTTTTAATAAAGCGACATTTTTTTTTCTTTTAAGACGAGGAAATAAAGTTCACCAAAACCATTACACGTAGCACACTTTTCTTCTATAATGTCTTCAAGCAGTATGTGAGCTGTTCTCTTCATGATTTTGCTTATATTAAATTTAGAGCAATCTGTCTTTTTATTTCTTTTTTAGTCATGACATCATCAATGGGTACATCTAAAAATTGATTGTCAGTCTTTAAACGAGTGTAATTGTTTGCATAAATTCTATCCATTTCATTTTGGATCATATAATAAATATTTTCCTCGTTCATCACAGATGGAATAGCTTGAATATCTAATAGTGATAATTTATCCCACGTAGCTTCATAATTTGTTATTAAGAATCCTGCATCTTTTAAAAATCTTTTAATAGCAATTTGAGCTAATATTTGTTTTTCATAAATATCATAATGCAAAGGAATTTGTTTTGTTTTCATAGACAATAGATCACGTTCCAGATTTTCCTGTTTTTTCATTTATAAATGCAACTGCATGTCTTTTTCAAACAGTTGTTTAGCAGTGTTATCAAGGTATTGAAAGAGCGCT
The DNA here is from genome assembly GCF_038396675.1 of Hydra vulgaris. Taxonomy (NCBI): domain Eukaryota; kingdom Metazoa; phylum Cnidaria; class Hydrozoa; order Anthoathecata; family Hydridae; genus Hydra; species Hydra vulgaris. The sequence continues at coordinate 44,514,111 of NC_088927.1, read as the reverse complement.
TTTTTGATAAATTGGAAAAATGATTAGAGATTTATTTGAACTTGTACAGAAGCATGAAGCGTTGTTACTTCGTAAAAATAATGATTTAACAGTCTGCATAACGAAGGTAAATAGATTTGATCAGTATATACCCAGTAAGCACAAGACGCATTCTAGACGTTTGTAGACGTCTAAAACTGGTCTAGATAAAGACGCATCTTTAAAAACATCTTAAATTCGTCTTCTATACTTGAAAACCTATACGTCTTTTCACTTAACGTCTTTTATATGTCTTTTAAAATGCGCATTTATAAAAAGACATCTGTTAAACGTCTTTAATTAGCGCGCATTCTAATGCATATATACGTGCATTAAATTTTTTATAACAGTCATACATATGTAAGCTTACATACGTACAGCGGTTTGTACATATGTATACATATGTACAAACCGCTGCATTGTGTATATATATATATATATATATATATATATATATATATATATATATATATATATATATATATATATATATATATATATATATATATATATATTTATTTATATATATATATATATATATATATATATATATATATATTTATTTATATATATATATACAAACCGTTGTGCCTAAGTATATAACATAAGTCTTTTATAGCCTTAGTTATAATAGTGCTATTATAATGACTGTTAAGATAATATTTGATCAATAAAAATATTTTACTAACAATATTATACATATATATTATACATACAATATTATACATATCATATATTAATATACCATCATATATTAATTACCACTTTATAAAATATAATGAAAAGTTACTCCTTAAAATAAAGTCAAAATTGTGAGGACCCGATCCCAGTCTAAGAAACTTTGCACTCTCCGCAAAGCTAAACTATCATATCATGCTCATAAAAATTAAATTTTTATAAATATATGTTTTTTACGTAATTTAATTGCTAAACGAAAAGTGCTTAAGATATTTGTCCGGATGCCGGACAACCAGACACTTCGTTTTTTACATGAAAAACGCTTTTGCTGATAAATGTCTTCTGCATGCTGGCGATCAAGATAGCATTTTCAAAAAATAATTTAAATCGATTGTATCGCAACAAGTATTAATTTTTAATTTGGTAAAGATGGAAGAACAAGAGTTACAATTGAATAAAGTTATTATTAATTATATATATAATTATATAAAAATTTATAATTTAATTATATATTTTTATATCAATATATATATTTTAATATAAAAGTTGTTACAGTTCAAGAACATTTACAAATATTAATACACAAGTCTGAAGTAAACGCCTAATATAGAATAATAACGGATAAAAAGAAAATAATAACAATAATAATACATAGTAATTTATACAAAATTATAGACATTTAACTTAAATGAATGTTCTAGTGTTGTTATTATTGTTTTCATTTATATCTATTATTATATTATATTTGATGTTTACAGATTAGTTTATTTGGTGTTACATTACTCTTAAATTCTAAGAGTAATGTAACTAATATTGTAAATAATAATAATTACAATACATACATATGATAACAATAAACACAGCACAATCACAATAACAATATTGATTCAATAGTTAATAGGGTAATAGTATTAACAATGAAGAAAAAATTTTAATAATTAAATTAAATCAATACTAACTTCCGTACAACAATCATTTATACATACTAAGTTATAGGTATAAATAGTAATGAACTGAAAGCAGGAAGAGCTTTAGCTCTCGCTTTTGCCTACACTCCCCTAAATTAGTTTACAAGAGCAATTTATTGCTCTCGCAAAAATAAAAAATTAAGAAATTTTGTTTAATTATGGGTTGAAAACTTTACCAGGAATAAAACATTTTTATAGTCAATAAATACAATTGGATTATTAATTTAAATAATAAAAAAGTTTATTTTAAGGTTAATCTTTTATTATTTTTTTATTTTTCTGTCACCAGCTTACTAGTTTTCGAAGCTACAGGTCCCATAAGAGATCAAAACATTGTTGTATTTTTAATGCGTTTGAAAGAAAATGTCTTTTTTAGCATAGAAAGAAAAAGAAAAAAGTTGTTAAACTTTGAATGATTGATTTTGATATTTTGTTTTATCGTATTTACACCAATCGCTTTTAAAAGCTGTTTAATTATATTCATTTTGAATGGCGTTTAAAATATAAGTTTCGCTTAAAATAAAAGTTTCGCTTAAAATAAAAGTGGTGTTTAAAATAAAAGTTTCAAGAGAAAAATAGAAATCATTAAAAAAAACTACAATGAATAATAAATATTTATAAAATAAAGTCAATAATAGAAAATAAATTTTTATTGTTTTCTATAATATAAACATATCTAAAAAAAATACTATTACTTGGAAATTTTTTATTACAATTATATTTAATAAAGTGATTGATGTAAAAAAAAGTATCAAACTCATTCATTCAAAGATTTTAAACATTCTTTTCAAATCATTCAATCAAACATTTAATTTAAATAATGAATCTTATTTGTAATTTAAACATTTTTCTAAAATTATTATAAATATTTTTATGTACATAACTTTAAAGTATAATTGTTTTTTTAATTGTAATAAAATAAATTCTCTTATAAGTCTATTATCTAAGTTTCAAATAAATTCATTGTTTTTTAAAACGCATTGAAACTAATTTATTGTATTACAATGTTGCCAGCAATACAAAAATTTAAATTTAACTGTTATGTCGCACAAAAATAGAAAGCTCTCGTAAAAAGCTGTTTAGAGGAGCAGCTAGCATGGCTCACCTTGCCTGTTTTAGGAGAGCAGCTCTCCGTATATATATATATATATATATATATATATATATATATATATATATATATATATATATATATATATATATATATATATATATATGTATATTTATATATATATATATATATATATATATATATATATATATATATATATATATATATATAATATATATATATATATATATATACACACACAGTGGTGTACCCTCCAGTGTTTTTTTACTCAAGTAAGACTCAATTTCAGTCATTTAATTCATAAAAAATAGGAGTTGAAAAACTGAAGAAGCTCCATATAAATTAATAATAAAATGATTTAAGTCATATCCCTTATAAATATTTTTCTGACCACAATGCTTTTAGTCGATTGTATGTAAATGCAGACTTTCCTTCCATTTTAAATGCTCAATTGAAAAAATGTTTCTAGTTTTGAATTCAAATTATCATTCATGGTTATTTGAATGGATTAATTTATTGAACTAAATTTTTTTTTGCAGAAGAAGTAAAATGAATGATAGTAATAGTTATTGTCAACGAAAGTTTAGACGTCTGAATAACATAATGAAAAATTTTCTGGACTCTAGCGATAATGAGTTAAATAATACTGAAGATTTAAATGAAGATCAATGTTCGTCGATCAACATAGAACCTTTCATATCAAACCAATTTCTACTGAATAAGGAAATTCCTATTCAAGACCTTGGATATGCAGAACAGTATTTATCGATTACAGATAATCAAAAAACCATAAGCTCTGATGAGAACAAAGTGTTTTCATTGAAGGAAGAAATTGCTGCATGGGCAATAAAACATAACATTAGTTGTTTGTGTAGCAACGAACTTCTGGATATTCTTTGTAGAAATAATATTCCTGGGTTGCCGAGAGATAGTAGAATATTGCTAAATACACCAAGACATATTAATATTGATAAAAAATGTGGTGGGGAGTTTTTATATTTTGGAATAGAATGTGGTGTGACAAGATGTATTCAAAAAATTAAAAACGTTGACATTGACATAAAAATAAATATAAATGCTGATGGGTTGCCTTTATTCAAATCGTCTTTGGTTTAATTATGGCCTATACTTGGGTTATTTAAGAAAAATGTTTTTGTTATTGCTTTATTTTGTGGAACATCTAAGCCAAATTCTCTGGATGATTACTTAAATAAATTTATCACAGAGTGCAAAAATTTATCTTAAAATGGAATTTATTTTGAAAAACAACACTATAACTTTAAAATAAAATCTTTTGTATGCAATGCTCCAGCTATAGCATACTTGAAAAATATTGCGGGTCATACTAGCAAACATGGTTGTGAGAGATGTGCAATTGTTGACGAAAGTATGAACCATACAATAATATATAAAAGAGGTGGTTTTCCGCTTAGAACTTCTGAAAAGTTTGACAGTCTTGGATACCATTTTCATCAAAAAAGGTTTTCGCCTCATAAAGAAATTAATATTACATTTAACTGTTTTGTATTGGATTAAATGCATCTCATTTGTTTAGGAGTTGTCAAATGAATCCTTGTATTTTTGATGCATGGTCCCAGAATTTGCAAGTTATCTAACCTTTTATTAGCAGAAATTAATGATAATTTAATTAGACAAAAAACTTCAATTCCAAGTGACGTTGTGCGACAACCACGCTCTTTATTATTTTTAGACAGGTGGAAAGCAACTGAATTTTTAGACAGGTGGAAAGCAACTGAATTTTGCCAGTTTTTATGTACACTGGAGTGATTGTATTAAAAGGTATTGTTAGCAAAGAGTTTTATATACATTTTCTTTCTCTCCATGTTGTAACATCAACTCTATTGAAATCTAATCAAAAAATATGAGAACACTATTTAAAATATGCTAGACAATTGTTTGCCTATTTTGTAACAAATGCTGAAGATTTTTATGGCAACAATTTTCCACTTTATAATGTGCACAGTCTACTGCATATTGTTGATGATGTAGAAAAATATAATGTTTCTCTTAATGAAATTTCTGCTTTTCCTTTTGAAAACTTTTTGCAGACCCTTAAAAAAGATGTTAGAAATCATAAAAGTCCGGTCGCCCAAGTTGCTAAAAGGTATATAGAATTTGAAAATTGTCATAAAATATTACCTTCAAGAAAAACCTATCATATTTCTGACAGAGGATTGAAAGATTCATGCTTCGTCACAAAATATCTTTTATGTATTGTCACCGAAATAAATCTAGGTGCTGATACCAGTTATTTTTGTCATGTGTACAAATTTATATATTATTATGTCATATTTAGGAATTTTACAGATGCTTCGCAAAACATCAGTTATCCTATCGAGACTGGAAGTAAGTTTTTGTTCTACTTGCTGAATATCTGTCTAAAAACTTTGAATAAATATTGTATTAACACATTAAATAATATTGTATTCATCATGGAAGATGTATTGAATTGCTTTCATATTAAAGATATTAAATTTATATTAAATTTTACTGTAGAAAAATTATATATTATATAAATTAGATTATATATATATATATATATATATATATATATATATATATATATATATATATATATATATATATATATATATATATATATATATATATTTTAAGAGTTCCAAAAAGGAGTAATGAAATTTATGGCAGAAGTAAAGATTTTCATGAATGACATGAACACATTTATGGGAAAGCAGATAAATAATCGGGGTGAAAGTAATCGGGAAGAATTAAAACAACTGCTTGATATAGATGAGTTTTTGCAGTTTGAAGAGAACCTTGTGGAACCAGTATTTCGGACCAAAATAGTATACTTTAACTTATTTTTATGTTTAAAGATAAAATACTGAACAACTTAAATGTTAAGGCCATTTGAATTTAACTCGATACTAGTATGTCTAGTATTGCTATATATTCTTCTTTTTTTTAATTAATGTATTTATTTCTTTGCAGAACTAAAATTATGATCATTTATCTGGGTGTATTTTAGATTGAGCATCTTAAACAAGTAGGGGGGGTCGACGGTAAAGACGCAATTCGAAGAATAATAGATCGAGTTTTTTCTGTCCAACTTCAGTCTAAACTTAACATGAAAGGGACGGGTCATAAGCTTGGCATCGAAGATAAATTGATATGGAAAGTAATAAAAGGTAATTTAGTTATCAAAGTAAAAAAAAATTAATCAAAAAAGAAAATATTTTGATTTAATTGTTTTTTAATTATTCATAAATTATGGTTATGTATATTTATGTGCTTGATTTTTATGACAAAATTCTGTCAACTTAATGTTTTGATTTTCATTCTGTGTTTGGTTAATATTTTGATTTAAAAAAAAATTAAATTTATGTTGAAATTGGAATATTTAAATTTTTATTTAATATTTAAATCGTACTTGTTTTTAGAAAGCGTTTTTGCCATTTTCCCACAAGTTAGGGAAGCAGAAATTCGTGAAAGAGCGAGTGTAAAATTAAAGAATGCTCCTGGTAGAAAAAGTGGCGATAGACGAAAAATTCAAAATACTGACAAATAGTGCATTAAATCTACTTTTTACTTCTTTTTGAGAAAAACAAACTTTCTTTAATTGCATTCGTTTTTAATACATATGTAACTGTGTTTATTTATTAAATATTTCCCTCAAGAGCTTAGTTCTTAATTCGATTGAAATTCACCTTCTTTCTACTTAAATAAATTTCAAAATTTTCAAATATTTGTTCAGCTAAAAAGACTTCAGCCATCTAAATATATCTAGATGGCTGAAGTCTTTATAAAACTTTAAACATAGACGTTTCTAATTAAAATCCAGATCAAGAGCCAGATTACTAAAGGGTACCTCAAAGCCAGAATACTGAAAGTACCACGACTTTAGGTAGATATATCTACCTAAAGTTGTGATGCTTTCAGTAATCTAAAAGTACTGAAAGTACCACAACTTTAGGTAGATATATCTACCTAAAGTTGTGATGCTTTCAGTATTCTGGCTTTGAGGTACTTTTCAGTAATCTGGTTTTTAATGTGAAACGTCTATGTTTAGACGTTTAATACATCTGCAATAATGTCTAGCTCATGAAGTTGATATATCAACTTCGTGATGTAGATATTATTGCAGATATTTTTTAATATTGACTTTATAAAATACGTCTTTAGCGTGTATTTAACACGTCTGAAGACGTTTAAAAGGCACAGTTTTGAAAAGTCTAAAAGACGCATTTGTAGACGTCTAGATCATAAGGCTAAATGACGTCTTTAAAAAGACGATTAAAAGGCGTCTTTACAAAGACGTTTAAAAGATGTATTTATAAAGATGTCTTAATGGCGTCTTTAAAAAAACGTCTTTTAGCCTTATGATCTAGACGTCTACAAGTGCGCCTTTTAGACCGCCTCAAAGACCTCTTTTAGACGTCTTTTAAACGTCTTTGTGCTTACTGGGTAATACATTTTCACTGCGAAAGACTAGAGCTACAAAATAAGCGGCAAATGCTCCACATAAACTACTATCATTCCATTGAAAAGGAAATTTATTGTATGAAAAAATACGTTTTGATTGCCACTCATTTCGCTATATTTTAAAATAAATTTAGTAAACCAATAAAGTTCGCGATTTTCTGCTGTCCATTCTGTAGGAAAATGATTCGATTGTCGTATTTAAGAAATTATTTCAATTTCGTTGTAGTTAATGTTAATAGTGTTGATTTGTATATTGCTACTGACTTCTTCTACTGCTTCAAACAAATATTTATTAAATCTTAAATGTTTTGGAATTTGTTGAAATACACTTTCTTCTCCTAAACTGTCAAAACAAAAAAAATGACCCTTATCTATTTTCATCAACACTCTCCAATGTTGACCTGCTTCTTTTGTGGTTTCATTGTTGTAAATGATAAAGGAGCCATCTTTTTCATTTGATGAATAATATGAATATGAGTTTTTGTTTCACTTAGCTGGTCAAAGGCATATATTCCTATAAAATAATTTTTATATTCTGAATTTTTAAAAAACGAGACAAAGATTCATCAGTAGCCATTTTTTATTCTTCTTTTTCTAAATTAAAAAAACTCGCAATAAATAGTGTTACAATAGCGTGTAATATATTAACAAATAAAGTTTTTTTATCGCTGGTTCCTTCCTTTATAATTCCTTCAATGTTTCTTTTAACTGATTTCTATTTTAAAGCACCATCTAGTTTTTCTATTAAAGAAGAGACGGTAGGTATTACTTTTGTAGTAAACGTATCTACAAAACCGTCAGTTTGATCACCATCTGTAAGATCCATAGTAGGTTTGATATCTCTGCCTAGTAGCAAAACAGTAAGCTTGGCTTTATAAAGTTCAGCTACATAGTTATCGCCGTGTTGCTCTTTCAAATCATCAAAGTAGTTGAGATGAATAGGGCAAAGTTGAGAATTTTTGAATAAATTATTAAATTGACTGTTTTTAAAACATTTTGCAATACCGTAAGAATTTAATGTTATCCTCTTAGAATCGAGTACATTTTGTAAAAATTCAAATGAATTTTTATCTGTAAAATATTCTTCTTCTACGCGATCAGATGAAGGTGAAGAATTTCCAGACTTGTGTTCATGATGTTTGTATCTTTTAGGCACTTCATCAAGCGCGCACACTGCGCAATTGTTGTGAATTTTTTTAATGTTGCTATCAACGCGATTCATTTTTTAATTAAAAAAAAATGTAAAAATATTTTTTTTAAATTTGATTTTTTATACTTTTTTATTCGTTTTATTAAAAGAATACGCTTCTTTTTTTAATAAAAAAGCATTTTTTTCTAGTTGTGGTTGTTAGATATGGAATTTATAACAAATCGAGAGATTCATAAGTGGGGAAGAAACTGTATTAGAGAGTTATGTTTAAATTCACTTAGTGATAAAAAGTTTTATCACGTGCAAGTCATACCGTGCGAAATTTTCGAAAACTTGGAGGAGTAAGATAAAAAAGTATTTTTTTATTGTCGAAACAACATACATGGGTTAGAGTACTATCCTAGTTTTAAACACACAAGTGAAATCATATTTTGTGCTTCCGTAAACGACTATTTAAAAGAACAATTAAATAAATATAAATGGAATCTTGTATTTTACAAATGGGGCGAAATTGAAAGAAATGTTTAAAAATCAATAGACAGAAACACAGAAAGCAACATTTTCAGTTTTGATTTGAATCGTTTACTATTTCCTAAAGTATGCAAGCTGCCTACCTATGTCATCAGTGAACCGTTGTGTATGGAACATTTCAGACATTCTTTTACAAAAACACACAATTTTGAGCATTGTCCTCACTACGAAACATATATGTTTTCTATATATTTAGAAGACTATGTTAACGAATTCGTGTTTACAGAAACAAGTGTTGAAGAGTATGCAGGACTTATCAAATTGATAAAAGAAAATATACAATGTATGAGACTTTTGAAAAAAGACACTTGCGAATGTTTTGAAAATATATTTGAAATAAATAATCTTGTATATCAACTTTTTGATATGGAAAAAAAAATACAAAAATAAAAAAATTGTCTTGTTTATAATCCTTCTTTCGCAGTCACATAATATTTGGTATAATTAGTGTTTTTGTGTAAAGGTTGTTTCAATACTATTTCGTTAATATTGTAATTATAAACTTCGTCCTCTTTTCTGTATAATACCATTGAAATGTTAAAGTTTCTTTTAAAGAAAAAAAACCATTGAGCAGTGGAGAACATTTCTATTAAACTTTTTTCGTGAAAATTGCAACGTTTAAAGGCTTTGTAAATGTACACTTTATCTCCTTCTTGATGTACTTTTTTTTGTATAAAATATTCATAAATAGGAACTGGTGTATATAAGGTGTAATAGGCATTACGAAAAACTTTATCGTCAAACGAAAAGCAAGGCGGTTGGTCCACGCAAGCTGGATAAACGTGATTTAATATTTTACAATTTTTCTTCAAGTTATCATACTCCCATTTGTTAGATAGATAAGGAAACAAAAATTAATACTTTAAAGACGGTTTAAGTTTGCTTTTCCATGAAGTGCATTTCTTTTCCATGTTTTTTGATTTGTAATAAAGTTTATATACTTTAATAAACTCTTCTAGTTGTCTTTTTAATTCTTCATGTTGTTTTTCTACTGTTGTTTTGGTTACATTTAAAAAATCATCATTTATCATGCGACATATTTCAAACATGCTCCTTCTCCATGATGGTGATTGTTCTTCGAAAGTCATATCACAACGAGAAGCTTTTTCAAACAAATGAAGACAGTTTTCATAGTCTTTAGCTATAAAGATATAACACAAATCCTTGTATTTTTCTTCTTCCAAGTTCATCTCCAAGTTATAATTTTTTAAATAAGTAAATATAATGTCTTGCCATTCTTCATACGAGTTATTTAAATGGTGAAATTCAAACAACATAGGATGCAATTCATTATCTGGATAAAAAAGTTGAACAGCTTTGATGAGACTTTCGTCGAGTTGTTTGCTAGTCATTTTCTCTTTCAAAAATGAACTAGAATTTATTTTTTTACCCTTTATATAGGAAATAGAGATAAGAAAAGACAAGTTTTTTCTTAATAAAACAGGTTTTTTTTAATTCAATAAAAAAAATTACAAAACAAAATTATTCTTCGTCTTCTTCTGGTACTTCTAGTACTTCTGGTTCGACTTTAGCTTTTTTAGTTTCGCTTTCAGCAAACTCACCACAAGCTCTCTTCAAATTTTGATTCAAATTTCTAGGAACACCATTTTTAATTAATGTATTGTGGAAAGTCGGTTCTACAGCTAACAATCTTTCATACTCTGTAACATGAATTTCGTCTTCTTCTTTTGCTACACGTATACCAAATCCGCTAAAATCGACCGTTTTTAATATGTGAGTTTTAGGGTAAGTCACTGTCATATAGGCTTTGTTTTGAGCTTCTTGCATACTCACCATCAAACTTTCCAATATTTTTTTGGTCATTTTGTTATAATTAAATTTAAAAACCACATTATTAGTGAGTTCACCTTTGTTCATTTTAAATTTGTTGTCATCTTTAGTTAATTTCAGTTCGGTTCTAAACAAATAATTTGGTTTGTTAAAATCGCACATTTCTCTATATCTCCATAGTAACAAGATTTCACAGCCCTCATTTTTTGGTTTGTAAATCAATTATTTTTTAACATAGTTAAATTGTGCCAATGGTTTGGGAGGAACAGTGGAATATTGTTTATCTTTTATATTTTTTTCTTTTTTAAATTCAATAAGCCACAAAGTAGCAGCTGCTAAATCTGCAAATTTAACATAAGTGTTATCGTTGCAGTAAACAGTTTCAAATTCTGCCATTTTTGTTTCGTTGTGTTGTGAATGAATTTTTAAATGAAAATGAACTCCTTTTATACTGTTTGAGTTGAAAAGAGAGATTAAAAAAACAAGTACTAAACAAGTTTTTTTTTAAAAAATGTTAATTCCTGATCAAAAGTCTAAAGTTCAATGTGGTGTGTGTACTTTAAACTTTGTACTTTGATACTTTTAATTCTATTTTAATGATAGAGATAATGTTGTTATGACTACCATTTTATATAAAAAGGGTGAAAAAAACTTGTTCAAATCATCTTCTGGTCAAGACAGCGAGATATTTAAAAAAATGTGTTTGGATTGTAAAATAATGGAAAAGGAAGAAAATAATTATTATGAAAACACAAGACTGAAAATTGTAAAATTAAAATACAAACATTTTAATGGAGATATTCAATTAGAAAAGTCTTTAGTTGTAGAAGAACACGATAGAGAATTTGCAACAATTTGAAGTTTATTATTATTGGTTTGGTTATTGCGAACTTTGTGAAAAAAAATATTTGTTTTGTTTTAATTGTTTTTTTTGTAAATTAAGTTTTTGTAAAAATTGTATTGTTGCTCATAAGGAAAAAAGAGAACATGTAGTTTATTCTTTAGAAAAAAAGCACTATGTATGTATTTAAAATTTTTTTAGATGATTTAAATAAAAGAGGATCAATGGTCTCTTTATGAAGTAAAAGAGTTTAAAACACTTGAAATTACAGATATTGAGGAATGGTCTTTTTATGAAACAAAAGAGAGTGCTTGTTTTGATCTAAGAAGCAGAAAGGATGTTATACTTCTACCACAACAACGTATTTTAGTAAGTACTGGAGTGTATATCGATAAAATAGATTCAAATTTAGCAGGACATGTATATTCAAAATCAGGTATAGCTTACAAATATGGTGATGTGGTGCTGAATGCTCCTGGAATAATAGACGCTGATTATAAAGACGAAATTAAAGTGCTATTGATGAATCATTCTGAAGAAAATTATGTTATTAAACGTGAAGATGCTGTTGCTCAAAGGAGATTTGTGAAAATGTTTAAAGCTGTAAAAAATGTAACAGAAATCGATGGGTGTTGTTGTCGTAAAGTGAAAATGACAATGATTAAAGACGTAGAAAGAAAGGATGGTTTTGGCTCCACTGGAAAATAATTTTTGTAATATTTTTTTATAATTTTTTTAATTTTTAGATTAGTAAAAATTTTGGCTAGCATACCTTCATTTATTTACACTGACAATCCGAGTTTTTTATTCAATGGATTATATAACGACAAAATAAAGAATTTAGATTTTCGACTATCTATGATAGAAGAAATGCATAATAATAATGGTCATGGTTGCAAAATATGGATTTTTGAAAATTTTACAGAGCAAATAAAAGATGAAAGCAAGACTTATTATAGTGTACCCTTTCATTTTAAAAATCATCAATTTTTAATGAAATTGAGTATCAATATGAAATGCGATACTCATGAGGAAGAAGAAATTAGTTTATATATAATAATGCGATCTACACCTTATGATGCAGTATTAAAATGGCCTTTTATAAATCGCGTTATTACTTTTAAATTATGTGGTCCTCATGGTAAACAAATAAAAAAAAGTTTTATGACTGAAAACAATGTGTCTTTTCAACGTCCAGTCAAAGATCAAGAAAATGTTGGTTATGGATATTGTAATTTTATAAAAACAGCAGACATAAACGATTATTTAATTGAAAATAATTTGTATATCAAATGTAAATTAAGTAATTTTTTGAAAAACGTTTTTGTTATATTTGTAAATTTTTTTTTAGAAAATTAATAAAAAATGGAACGACCTACAATATTTGCTTGGGATACTATTTTACAACATGATAAAGAACAATATCTTCGATTATCAAGAATAGTGGGTTATGTTAACAACCGTCAAATAAACTCATTTAGTAATGTGCATCAAAATTTTAATGATATGAAGAGTTCTTTTATGCAATCGATCCAAGTTATGTCTGTCGATAAACTAGATTGCTATTTGGATATTTTTTCTAAAATTTAGCTTGATTGTGCTAGTAGAGGAAAATTATTGATGGATTCTATAGAAAATATTGTGATTGAGGGTATGAATGAAATGGAAAAGAATAGTTGTATTTATAATTATATAGTGAGTTTACAAGCTATTTCACAAAACTTTTCAGAATCGATAATTTTTAGTTATAATCATATTGAATGTAATCACGATTTACAATATCATTTTAAACATTTATCTGTTTAATTGTAATTTTATTTTTTAGATTAACTAATAAAACATGGAAATAAATAATTGGGATTTGATTAAACAAGAGAACAATGCTATGTATAATATGTTTCAAGACATGTTGAAGTTTTTACAAATTGCTGATGGTGTTTAATCGATAGCAATCAATGAAGAAAAATTAAAAGAAATGAGAAATTGTGTTCGCGATATAGATACTGGTTTATTGTCTTATGTTTGGGATGACATTAAAATACACAACATGTATTTGAAAGTTCTAATGGAAATGTTTATAGAGAGCAATAAATCTGTCGATTTGTTTTATCATTATCAAAAAAATGGCGTTATTATAACACCAAACGATAAGAATATTTTAGATTGCAGAATATATTTGAAAGCCTATTTTCATCGTTTATTAAGAAGAACAATGTTAACAAGTAATAACTTTCATGATAGTGTTTTGTTTTTCTATATTTTATTTTTATTTTTTTAAGACAACTAATAAAAAATGAATAATGAAAAATGGTGTGAAGATCTTATTGAATGGATTACCAAATATTACAAACTACATTATTCTGAACAGGAATTGTGGCAGATTTTGGAAGAATTATCACCTGTTTTTTATTTTAATTTTGTTATCGTTAAAGAATTTTTACCCAAAGATGATCATCAAGATGGAATATTGGGGGAATTTGAAAAAATAACAGAAATTATAAATAAAAATACTGAGCAAATAAAAAATCATCTCAATGTACGTCATTTTTTAATGGAACTGTTAAGTTTCATGATTGTCATTTGCAATGTTGCAATTGAAGAAGTCGAATTTATCGTAACAAAAGAAAAAGAAGAATTTGCTAGAAGAGATGAAGTCATGCTCTCTTATATGAAATCAAACGTGGACATGAAAGATTTTCATTATATTTCATACCACGAAGAAAGAATATTGTTAAAAAAAACAATTAAAAATTATTTTATGAGTACTTTAATAAATATTTTCAGCGAGTAACATTTTTTTAACTTTGTCTTTTTTTAAATTTTTTTTGTACTTTATACTTTGTATTTTTTTAGGTTAACTAATTAAAAAAAATGGAATTGTTTCACAAACATGGAAAGTTTGCGGAATATTGTGGAATGCAGAATATTTACATTAAGCTCGATAAATGCAATCCTGATATGGCTGATGAATATCGAAAAGTAAAATATTTTATTAAATATGGTAGTTATGCTAGTCATTTTGATAAAAGTTTGGATATAAATAAAGATGGAGTAAAAGAAGCCAATGAGGAAATGCATAAAATAATTCGAAAAGGTTCTGAGAAATATGGTTTTAAAGAAAAATATTTGCACATTTATATTCAAGCTCTCTACAAATTATTCACTAGAAATAAAAAAGATATCGAGTTTTTGAAAAAAAAGATTGAATATAAGAAAGAGAGACTCATAATGAGAGACAAATGCATGTTTGATTTTATTGAAAAACGTGTTCCTCAGTTTAATAGAGAAATCATGAAATATTTTTATTTGAAGGGCGAAAATGAAAAAATGTTATTACTTCGTGAAGAATTACAAAGTTCATTTTTAAAAACAATGGAATATTTGAGTACTTTTTTTGATTAAATTTTTTGTTATTTTCTTTAGATTACATAATAAAAATATGGTAAAAATAATAGTACGAGCCACGAATAGTTTTATAACACCTGTTGTAACCACACCATGTTATATAGAACTATGTGCAAATCGTCAAAAAGCTAAAATTGTTTATGTAATGAATAAACCAAAGAAAAAAATTTTATAATTATAATTTTTAGATTACATAATAAAAAAATGTCTTTTAAACTTCATGTCGATAATCTCATCACACAACTTTTAATAACAACAGCTGCTATTCATGATCAAAGTCAAACGATAGGAAGGTTATTGGGAGAAGCAGAATCTTGTCCAAAAGAAACTTGTACTGGCTTTAGTCTTTGTGAATCTTGCAAAAAACATATGATTTTGTGCAACGCTATATTCATGAAGAAAATATTAAAGAAACTGTATTTGAAATGTTTGAAAATTATACTTTATTATAAAAAAAATTTTTGTAATTATTTTTTTGTCCATTTTTTAGGTTACATAATAAAAAAATGGATGTCTTTTACGAATGTGAAACTGTTAAAAACAAAGATGGAAGCTTTGGCCTTGTTGAAGATAATGATATTTACAACAATGTTTTTCAAGATTTTACAAGACTAACTTATTAGAATTCTAAAGATTTTTTTAAGATTGACGATGATAAAATCGTAGAAGATTTTCATCGTGAAGAAATGTCTAAAGAAGAATTTGACGAATTTGTAAAACAAGTGCGACAAATCAAACCTGAAAAACTACGAGTTGATAAATATTCAGAAGAAAAAACTTTTAAAAGAGAAAAAGAACATTTAACAGAATGTTTTGCTGCATTGTTGTTTTTAGATTGTCGCATGAGTGAACAGGCTTCTGAAATGTGTGAAAAAGTAGCCAAAAAAATCGGGATTACAAAAACATTACTTTAACTTGTTTGTAAAAAACCTGATTTTTGTTTATGAAGCTCTATGTAAAATAGCTCATTGTGATTGTTCCCCTAATTGTGTATTTTGTAATTTAAATGCTTGTCATATTTATGTTGAATTAAGAAGAATTTTTGGATATAGTTATTTTGGTAGAATTTTTTAAATATGTATTTTTTTAGATTATATAATAAAATGTCAGAAACAAATTACGATTTGTATATGGAATCACCCTACGAATTTCTCAATGATGATATTAATTTGGACGAATTATTAGATTACGTTGCAGAATTTGATGAAACTGGAGAAATAAAAAAATTTATGTTTTCTATGAAATCATATACAAAATGTAGAGGCGAACCGTGTGTTGGTTGTCAAGAAAAATTTGACAAACTTAAAAGATTTATATTTGTCAATGATCTCGTGAAGAAATATAAAATGGAAAAAAACAAGTGAATTGTAAATTTTTTTATTTTTTTAAATATATATTTTTTTAGATTACATGAAAAATGGAAATTAATATAATATTGTCATCTAAAAAATTAGGATTGTCTGAAGAATTGTTGAGAAAGACTTATACATATCATAAAGATGAAATTAGTTTAATGTAAAAAGATCAAATTCGAAATTATACGTTCGGAACATAACAATTACGAAAGAAAAATATAAACATTTTTTATATATCGACTAAAGTCATATTACGTTCAAAAATTAAAGACTTTATATTTTCTTAACAATGATATTTTATCTATTTTGTTGATACATTGTTTTCGTTTTTTTTAGTTTTTTCTTTAATTTTTTTTTGTATATATTGTAATGTTTTTTTTTTGATTTTTTTAAAAATATTTTTTTAGATTACATATAAATGGAAAATAATATAATGATGGCAGCAAAAAAATTGGGTTTGTCAGAACATTCTTTAATAGACAATTTAGGATGGGCTAAAAGTCAAAATTTGAGTTGGCATCGTGTCCATGTTCAAAGAACAATATGTGTTTAAATTGTAAAACGATCAAAGATGTTATTGGATTGCATCGCTCTCTTTTTGATAAATGGGAAAAATTTTGAAAGTTTTTTATTGTAATTTTATATTTTTAAAATTTTTTTTAGATTATATAATAGAAAAAAATGGAAATGAAAGTAGATGACATTTTATTAAAAACATCAAAAAAAATGGATTTAACTAAAGAACAACTCTTGGAAATTTATCAAAATAAAAAAAAAAGGATTGATTTTTTGGCAATGTCAAGAATGCGACGATTATAGTTTTCTTTGTTTGTGTTGTGGTTATTTAGTGGATACCGTGAAAGAATTTTACAATACGATAGTAAAACCTTCTAATAAGCTTGGTTTATCGATGGATTTATTAAACAAAACTTTTTATATTCATAAATACGAAATACGTGATTTAGCTAGTTGTAATTGTGTGGGGAACAAATGTGTGATGATTGTAAATTTAAAAAATTTTCAGTTTATCGATGGATTCATCAAAGTAAATACATCAAAAGACATTTTTTATAAACGTGAAATAAAGATAACGTGATTACTTTAAACGTGTTTAAAGTAATCATCTGTTTTCTTTATTTAACTTTTTAATAATTTTTTCATACACGAGTGAGATAAAAATATTTTTATTACATTTTATTACCAATATTATTTTTTTTTAGATTACATAATAAAAAATGCAACTAACAGAAAATGATTTGGATTTTTTAATCGAAAGCATATATAAATTCAATCAAGATCACCCAGCTACTTTGGAAGAAATTCGACAGGATGCATTTACTTCGAGACAAATTTTATGTCGAAGTTGTAAATGGCATCATTTGAAATACAAGTGGGATGGGTTTTTCAATGAACAAGTTAAAAGAATACCTTTTATACTAATTTTGATGGTCTTTCATTATATTAAAACACGTTATCATGTTTATTTGAATTTGAATTTTAAAAGTTTTTGTTATTTTTTTAAAAATACATCTAATGAAGATTTACTAAATCACGTAAAAAAAAAATGTCTTGAAATTGGAAATTGTAAACGTTATTTAAACAAATGTGAAGATTGTAATGAATATAGATATTCTGACTGGCAAATTTGTTCATTTATATATTGTGAAAAATGTTTTGATTCAGTATATTGATTGTAATTTTTTTTAGATGAATAAAACAAGAGAAAACGATAATAAAAAAATGCTCAAGTTGATAATTAAACAAAACCTATTGACAGCAGATGAAATATTAGCTGCAAAGTTTTTGTTGTTGGTTGATGGACCAGATGATTTATTTTGTAAACTGGAAAGACTCATTGAAAAGAACATTATATATATGATGTTTTTTATAAAATACGCCGTAATATATTTATATTCAAAATAAATTTTTTTTAGATGAATAATATCAATGAAAATAAAAAAATAATGAAGAAAATAATAAATATCAATTCTTTGGTGAAAGAAAATAATGAAAATTATCATTTAGAAAACGAAACTTTGAGTGACGACGAAATATCATCTTTGAAATTTTTTTTAAATAAGAATAATAGTGACTTTCTATTTAAAATATGAACAAATTTAAATTTTAAACTTATTTTTTTGATCTTTTTTATCAAGTATACTTATATGTACTTTTATTCAAAATAAAAATGTTTTTTTATTTTTTTCAGTAAATAATAAAAAAATGTTATCTTTGCAACAACAAAAACCACTTCAATGGCTTGGTGAGAGAAAAAAAATTTTTATTACTGGTGGTGCTGGTTGTGGAAAAAGTTATATTGTCAACCAAATTGCTCAAAGTATACAAATTTATAAAACAATACATATTACTGCGAGTACAGAAAAAGCAGCTTATTTGATCAATGGTGTCACAATACATGCTTTTGCTGCTATAGAAACTGGTGTTAAAAGTGTAGATTATTATAGACGTCATATGCATCCAGACATTAAAAAAACGTGGTTGGAAACTGATGTTCTAATTATTGATGAAATTTCAATGATTAACGCTCCAACATTCGATTTATTACATTTAATAGCTTGTGAAATTAGACAATGTTACGATAAATTATTTGGTGGTGTACAAGTTATTGCTTGTAGTGATTTTTTTCAATTGCCACCTGTCACAGGAGAATTTGTTTTTAAATCAAAAATATGGCAACACTACATGACGGAAGTGTTGGTTTTAAATCAATGCTTCAGACAAAAAGAAGATGCACAATTTTCTGGTGCTTTAAATGAAATACGTTTTGGTCAAGTTTCAGACCAAACTATTGATTATTTTATGACGCGTTGTTTTGAAAAAGATGAAAATTTAAACTCTAAATATACGAGTTTATTTTTTAGAAATATTGAAGTCGATTGTTATAACAATGAAAAAATGCAGACTATAAAACAAGAAGGGTATTGGTTTTATGCTAAAGATGTTATTAAAAATCCAAGTATTCCATGTACGTTTCAAATTCCAGCAGCTGTTTATCTTAAAATAGGTGCTATTGTTATGCTTGTAAAAAATATTATTGTGGAAGAAGGTTTGTGCAATGGTACTATTTATACCGTCATTTTAATAGAAAATAATGCAGATTGGGTGATTATGAATGAAAAAGAAGTCAAAATCGAATGTGTCATAGAAGAAATTTTAGATTGCTCTCATGCTGTCGTAGGCTCAAGATTTGGTTTACCTTTAAAATTAGCTTTTTCTTTTACTGTTCATAAAGCTCAAGAAAGTACAATCAATAAAGCCGTTGTTCAATTTAATTCAAAGGCTTTTATTAATAGTCTTTATTATGTTTCTTTATCACGAGTTTGTAATATTAATGATATATTTATAATTATTAATAATAAAATAGAATTGCAAAAAATATTTAAGAGTATTACTGTTGATTCTGATGTTTTGGAATTTTATAAAAAATACATGTAAATTTTTTTTTAGATAAAAAAAATGAAATTTGAATATCAAACTGAGGAAACTAAATTTAGTAATAACAGTATATACACTGAACATTTTTTCTACATCAAAGACGATTATAAAGATAAAGATATTGTGGAAGAATCACAACTTTATTCAGAAACTCAGAGTCCTGATGAAATTGTTTATCACGTCGAACAAAAAGCAATGGAAGGATTTGAAACACAAATGAAAAACAGTATTCATTTTAGTGACTTGTTTCAAAATTTCTTAATTAGTTATAATATTGTTACTTTGTGTTGCAAATCTATTGAAAATGGTTGTTGTAAAATAATGAAACGTTGTTACAATTCACCTGTTTATTTTATAAAACCTTTAGAAGGACCGACTAATTTACGTTTTATTTAAGATCCCAATGT
The DNA here is from genome assembly GCF_038396675.1 of Hydra vulgaris. Classification (NCBI taxonomy): domain Eukaryota; kingdom Metazoa; phylum Cnidaria; class Hydrozoa; order Anthoathecata; family Hydridae; genus Hydra; species Hydra vulgaris. Next base: position 44,493,975 of record NC_088927.1, on the reverse strand, counting down.
GCGAGCTGTTTTTAATATTTTAGAAAACGATAGTGTATGGAGGTTGATACGATTATGTAATATTAAAATTAAAACTCTATCCAATTTAGTAGAAAGATCCATGATGAAATAACGAGATTTTGAATTGTCTGGTTTTAAAAGAAAAATTTTCATGACAGATGAAGAAATTGAAAAAAAGAAAAAATACAACAAAACCTTTTACGAAAAAAATAAAAACATATCAAAACAACGAAGCAAAGATGTACAAATTCACAAAAACTACAAAAGAGAAAAGAAATTGACGAATGGTTTCGCGAATGGTATAGACCTCATTCTATAACACAATGGCAACATTTACTAAAAGGTTTATCATATACTAAACTCTTTTATGAACAAAAATTAAAAATGTTTTTAGATTATAGTATTTTGTTTGAACCAGGATTATGTTTTTATTCTGCTTTTCTCATCTCTTTGTTGATTCGTCAATGGAATGTGTGCACCATTAAAGAATGGAATAAAAAAGTGTTGAAAAAAAATGCCACCGATTTATATTCTGAAGAAAATATTTTACAGCTTCTTTTTGAAGATCAAGAAGAGCAAAATATTCTAGCTTGGAAAAACGTTTTACAACAATTAAAAGAAAAATCTAAAAATATGTCATTTCAAACTTTGATTGATTTGTGTCATTGTTTTGCTTACGAAATAACTTTAAAATTTTCGCCGTTAACAAAAGTAACACCAAAATTCTTTTTTTTGCATTCTAAATTAAAATTACAATATAAAAGTACTCTTACAGAAAGTGGTTTACGAAAGTGCAAACATTATCAGAGACGATTAAGATTCTCAAAGAGTTTTTGTTAATGATGAAGAAAGAAATAAAGCCAATCAACGGAAAAAAACAAACAACACTATTAAATTTTGTATTTTTCAAAAAAACAATTCTTTTAACGCTATAAGCATACTGAATGAAAAATTTTCTACTGTGCATTTTTCTTCTTACAAGTCACGTGTTTTGTTTCAATGTTCAGAATGTGGACAAAAATTTACTACAGAGTCACACAAATGTGAAGGTTATTATAAACCGGACAAATTTACATACGGCGATTACATGAGTCACTATCGACCGCAAAATTCATTCATGTGTACAAGTAGAAACTTATTTCCTTTTTTAATGACATTTGATTGTGAAACGAGTATTACAAAATCCGAAGAAAATGCCACTTCCAAAGTCAAACCTTTATCTGAGTTGAGTTATCATTGTCATTCCATCGTGATTCAATGCATTCATGAAAGATTGGCAAGAGAATGTTTTGGTTTAAATGAACAAGGCCACGTGATTACTCAATGGATTTTTTATTATGAAAATACGATTGAAAGTTTAGAAAGAAATCCTTTTACCTGTCATCCTGCCCATATTCAACCAGGAGTTTCTTTACTTCACAAGACACACAGACGTATCTTGTGGGTAAAGTTAAATTCAACTCGTAAAAATAATGAAAAATTAAAAATGGAATTGCGAGTTTACAATTTAATAGCTTAGCAGATACTTTGGTTCGATTTGCTTATGAAATATGTTTACCGCGTTTTAAAAATTTCAATATATCAACTGAAGAAAGAGATTTAATATGGCAAGAAGAAAATCCTTTATTTTCTATTAGCAGAAATCCCACAGATAAAATACGTCAATCTGATGTTTATGAAAATAAATTATGTCACATGACTCCTCAAGAAAGAGAAAGATTAAATCATAATATATTTCGTATTTATAACGACAAACGAAATCAAGTTGTTATCATTATGTTTCAAAGAGTAGGACGTTTAAAATTGTTCATGTTACCTTGTGACGTTCAAAATTATTTAATCAACAATGATGCGGAAAAAATAAAACAAGATATATTTCAAGTATCAAGTTTGTTTTACATTTGTTGTAGATGGTGGGAAAAATTTGAATACCTACCTGCCACTAACGGTTTGTTGAGTGATTATGTGAGAATAACCAGTGGAGAACTTGTAGATTATATGAAACAATTGGCTTCCCTTATCATGAACATAAATCAACTCGAAAACTACTTTGATCAAAAATATATGGACTTGTTAGAAGATCCCAACTTTTTATTCAAAATCATTCGCAAATGTATTAACGAAAGTGGTAAACAATATACAAATGACCTCAATTTTTTGTTTCTTATGAGAAAATTCAAGCAACCCGTCTACGAATTATGGTATCATGCCATGTTGGTTGCTTTTAATAATTAATTTGAAACAAAATTTAATTTATCCGATTTTATTCAAGAGGAAAAGAACCGAGAAAAAGTTTTGAATAAATGCAATTTTTTTCTCAACGCTTTTGAAGATTATCTCGTGATTGACCATGATCATTTTTCAGGACAAGTGTATGGATTAGCTCACGATTATTGCAACAAAAATTTAGGTAGATATTGTCAACATTTGTCTTGTCCTATTTTTGCTCACAATACTTCTTTCGATAATCGCATTATGATTGTTGAAGGTTTAAAAAAATTTTTGGATATTCCGTTATACGGTCATTTGGCCGAATCTGAAACGACACCTTTTAACGCTTTTAGAAAATATAGCAACATGGAAGATGTTTTTGTTATATCTAAAAATATGAGCAAAGTCAATATTATTTGCATCGGTAAACATATTAAAGTTGTGGATAGCATGAAAATTTTAAACTGTTCCTTAGAACAAGCCAGTTGTATGTTATCACGAAAAGCTCAAAATCAAATTGTCAACACCATGTTGCATTATTTACGACCTTTTCATCCCGAAGTGAATCGTTTAACCGACAATCAAGAGTTTAAAAACTGTTTTATTAAAAAAACATTATTTCCTTACTCGCAAATAACAGACGAACTATTAAACATTGAATATAAAATATTTCCTGCTATTGAATTATTTGGTCAAAACGATTTAATTTAAACAATTTTAGTCTAAAAACCTACTAAAAGAAATTTAAAAAATTAAAGAAGCTTATGAAGGTGTTCAAAAATTGTGGAACTTTTTAAATTTAAAAACTTTAAAATCCTTATTGCATATCTATACTGTGCTCGACACGGTCGTATTAGGTTCTGTTATGATTGACTTTGAAGAAAGAACATTTGAATTTACAAAATTTCATATTCTTGATCATGTTAGCATTTTTAGTTATACCAGCAAATTAAATTCTGCCATCAGTTTAATTCCTGTCCAATATCATGCGACCAACGAACATCAAAAAATGATTGAAAAGAGTATTCGATGTGGTATGTCAACCAACGGTACACAAAAATTCGCCATTGATACAGATTACTTTGAGCATAAAATAAAAGAACTCAAATTAAACAGCGAGTTGAGAGGATGTTTAATTTTTATGGACAAAAATGGACAATACGGAGGAGCTCAATTAAAACCTTTACCTTTTCACATGAAATATTCTTTTGATTTGGAATGTATTACTTTAGACGATGTGATTCGCTAATATCATCGCGTTAATTTAAACGGATTCTCAACTAGTGCTTTAGTGCATTTTCAGATTACTATGAAACCGGAGTATCAAGATCAAGTAGGAGGTTTTTAACCCATGGTAGGAAAAGAAATTATATCCGTTCAAGATTACTCTCCTACTTAAATTGTATCTAAACGTTATCTCAAAAACAATGGAACCTACGGTATAGAAAAAGACAAAACTATTATATTGGTCATAAAATTAAGTTCACATGAAACTTGTGAATTTTTAGACACTTTAATATGGTTGACTACGTGTTGTGGATGCGTTGTTGAAAAAATTTACAAAGTACTTCCTTTATGGCGTTATCCTTTAGCTCAAAAAATGGTAAAAAGAAATACGGAAAAAAGAAAAGAAGCCATTAAAAAGGGTGACAAGGTAGTCGATGCTTCTTGCAAATTGCAAATTAACGGACATTACGGAACATTAAGTCAACAAATTGCACAAAAACTAAATAATACTTTTATTAACCACGAAGAAAAAGCATTTCAAAATAGTATTGAAAATTTTCAAAACATTCGTCGTGTTTTAATTCAAGAAGGGCAAACGGATGAAAGTATCAAGTTGCTATTTTCTTTTCATTTTCAAAATTTATTATATAACGGATCCCTATTTATTCGTGTTGAACCTGAAAGATATAAATTGGACGTTTTTGAAAAAAAAGCATGTTTAGATGATTACGGGACTGTCGATTTTAATTATGACGAATATTTTAAAGAAACTCTGTTCAGTTTGATGTGTGATGTCAAAACCAAAAGTATTTTATTTCACGATGAAAACAATCATCATGGAATGAAAGACGTCTTTGAACTCTTAAAATCAAAAGATCATAAAATCGCTCTAATTTTAACAACCAGCGAAAAATGTAAACTCGTTAATAAATCTTTACGTATTGTGGCTTCACAAATTTTATCTTATGCCAAACTCAACGTAGGACCTTTTAGTTGGGAATTGGGACAAGTATTAAGAAATTATGGAGCTGAAAAACATTTGATAGTAACAGATACTGATTCTGGTTGTTTTTTTATTACGCAAAAGAAACTCAATATGCTTTCTTCAACGTTTCGCGAAAAGGTAAAAGAATGGATATATTTTTCAAAAATGGGGGATCGTTGGATGGATTATTCCAATTATAAAAATACTCATCCTTTTTATTACACTCTATACGCCAAAGAAACGGATCATTTTCAAAACGAAATACCTACCCCTTATTACATTGCTCAAGCTTTTGCTATGGGACCTAAATGTTAATATATTCATAGCGTCAACGGAGACAAAGAAAAAGAAAACTATTACAAAAATAGAGCTAAAGGAGTACCTAATTCTAAACTCTTATTTTCAAATTATGTCAACAGCCTTGATACCTTTGCTGCAAAAAGATTGTGTAGACAATGTGAAGTTCCTTTTTAAGTGATAAAAGAAAATCAACCTATCGAACAAAATAGAATGAGTGTCAATTACAAACAAGTTAAAATACAAACGCACACTATTGATTTTTTGAAAAGATTTAGACAAAAAAATTATGTTTTTGATGACGGAGTCATGACCGAAATTCGAGATCATTATCTTTCGCAACCGATACGGGAAGCCAATTTAAATGTTTTACCCAATATGGAAAAATTTTGTAGCGACGAACACATTCAAAATTTACTTGAAATTGAAAAACATATTAAAAAACAATCAGAACGTTATCAAACAATGGCCATGTTTAATCGAAAAGTTTTGATCCCCTTATTATACAATCTTAAAAAGAGTATAAATTTGTTTTTTTTTTACGAATAAAAAAATAGAGTTTTATTTTTTAGAACAAAAATTAACAACACAACAACTTGAAAACAAATTAAAAGAAAATGGTTTAAAAAATTTTTATTTAGTAGAAAATACAGAAAACGAAATTCATTATTTTAAAAATAAAAATAAAGATTCTTATACTTCGCGTTTGATTCTCATTACTCTTAACGGTCAAGATTTAATTCCTGAAGTATTTTAAGTTGTTGTATTGATTGTTTGATTGATTATTTATGTTTTGCGTGTCACGTGGGATGTTATGAAGAAGATTGTGTTCATTGTGAAAATTACAATAGAGTTCATTTTAATTGCACTTGTTTTTTAGAAAAATAGGATGGAAAATATATAATTAACAGAAGTGGCAAGACGATTAAATCGAGATTAGAAAACGTGTGGAAGATATTTAAAAGTAAGCGAATGTGAACTGGATCTTATTGATGCAGATTACAAATATATTAAAGAAAAAGCTTTTGAAATGATAAAATTATGGAGTCGTAATGGAACCATAGAACAATTACTTTATGCGATAAAAAACAAACCAAGAATGGATATTAGAAAAATTATTTTAGACCGTTTTTTGTAAAATTTTTTTGTTATAAGTGCTGTTTTTATTCATAGTAAAAAAAATAGAAGAAAAAGAAGAAAAACCTCTTGAACAAAAAATTGAAAGTGTAGAACAACCTATAGAAAAACTCTTAGAAATAAAAGATGGTAGATCTATCACCGAACTCTTAAACGAAAAAGGTTTTCATAAATTCTATTTAAAAGGAACATCGAAAGAAACTGATCTCAAAGACAAAGAAACCAATGCGCAAGTTAAATTTAATATTTTTAAAGCTACTCAAGATGTATATCCTGAAAATACAATTATTACAGGACCTACAAACAGCGGAAAATCGACTATGGCCAGAGAATTATTACATTGTGGAAAATTTCCTAATGCCGAAATGTTATTTGTGATACAAATGAGAGAACCTAGCGAATGTCAACACAAAACATGGAAAAATAGTATCGAATCTTCTAAAAATAATTTAGAAGCGTATCACATTATAACAGTCATCAGTCCAGAAAAATTACATTCAGTAATACAGAGAACCATTGGTTTTTTCAAAGATAAATACGGTATTCAAAATAGCGATCATTGATTATTAAAAGCAATACTTTTATTCGATGATATTAGTGCTTTTTGCTTAAAAAGTCAACAATACATGAGCGCATGTTCTAGCGGATCTCATCACGGAGTAGGTACTATTACCGTTTTTCATTCCGTACCTTCTAAAGCCAGTCAATGTTGGAACAATTTAGTACCTCATTACAAATGTATTATTTCTTTTGATAACAACAGCAAGATTGAAAAAATATGTAAAAATGATTTTCCTTCAACCGGTAAAATGCATTATCACGTTATAAGCGATTTGTTAAATAAAGAAACTTCAAATCAACACGGACATTTGGCTTTATTTAATAGAAACTCTTCGGTAGCACGCTTGAGAACGCAGATTACGAGTAAAGAACAAAAAGTATTTATTCCAGTAGACGCTCAAGGCAAATTGGACTTTGATTATAAAGACATGAGCGTGAACAAAAAAGTTGTTAGTTTTCAATCCTTTCCCTATGTGAAAGCGCCCCAATTAGAAAATCATTATTATCTCAAATCGCATCACAACAACTATAATCATGAGAAGGAGAATAAACCCAACGAAGAAGATAAAATTAATATAAATAAGGAAAAAGAAAATCCACTAAAAAAAAGAAAATTTAGTGAAAGCGAAAGAGCAACACAGCTACTCGAAGAAATTAAAAGACAAAACGATATGGATTGTGCAAATCTTCAGACGAATCTTCAGACAGTGGACCCAGTTCTGATTCTGAATGATTGGGAAAGCGAAGAATTTTTACGAAATTTACAAAACGATTACGAATTATGCAATTCTTCCAACAAAACAAGTAAACGTCAAGCCATGAGACAAAAGTTGGCTGTTCGAGGGCCAATTTTTATCCCCAAAATGAATAGAAGAAAAGACATTGACGAAAACGAAATAAAAGTATGGATGAAAGAAATTTTGACACATTTTAATGCTGTAAAAATGTTAAAATGCGAACTTTTATCGGATCACGAACGACAACAAATAAAAAACGCTTTTCAAGAATACGTTTGTATAGAAATTAAACTCTTTGTCAAAGAATATTTGTATCCGTATCCAAAATTTAACGAAAACGGAAAAGTCATTACGAAAAAAGAAAAAATTAAAGATAAAAATCAAGCTATATCAGACTTTGTTTATCACAATTACGACGTTTTAAAAGAATATTTCAACTCTACTCGTTTTAAACTTTATCACGAAATTATAAATTATTATGCTAATAAATTAATCTCATTCGACACTATACAACCTACAAAAACTGTAATCGATTTATTAAGACAACAGTTTGACGTTGATTATTGTCAAAAAAAATCGTATTTTCACAATAATTTGTATTTATATGAAACATGAATAGATATAGACCTTATTACGAGTCTCCTTTATTAACTTTACTTAAAGATTAGCCAAAAATGCCTACAACATGGATGTTTTTAATAAAAAATTATTACAAATAAACGAACAAGAAGACACAAATGTAAACCTAGAATCTAAAGAAACAAACAGATCGGATGTGTCTGAGCTTATCCAGAGATACGATTTGCCTTCTTCTCTTCAATATTCCGATCCCATCAATCTCGAAAATCAAATTGCTGGTGAAGTGAGCTTTCAACAAAATTTAAATGCTTTGTTGCCTCTAGACACTATGCTTCAAAGTGATATAGCTACAAGTTTAATCAGCGATCAAGAAAAATGGAAAACCTCAACGTAGGAGGAGATGCTTACGCTTTTAAAAGCATTTTAAATTTGAATAAACAAAGTGAATTCATTGAACAAATTAATCAAAGAAATATAAGCGAATCTTTAAGAATGATGAGAAAGTTAAAAAGATTTCCTATTCAAGACAACGCTCTTACTACTACACCACCCATCTCTATTCAATCTACATTAAACACTTTACCGCTTTCTACTACTTTAAACACAATTCCGTCTGCTTATTAAAAAATTTTTACTTTGACCACTCTTAATAAATTTTTAATTTTTCACGAAACAGCCAATTCGAGCGAAACTCTAGAACAGCTTTATCGAAACGAATCTGTAAAAAAAATTCCCAACTTACCGAAACATCTCGTGGACATGTGTAAAAATCAAGTCAATTTTCGCTTTGGATTGCATCAAATTTCTTTACGCGTTTACAAACCGAGAAGCGAAAAAGCCACTCTGAACAATTTAAAAATTTATATTTTGTATCAAGCCAATGTTGTAGATGTAGAAGAATCCATAGCTAGTATTATTAACAATGTCACCAACTTTGCCTTTGAAAAAATAAACGATCCAAAACAATATTCCTATAATGCTAACGAATTTTTAACTTTACTGACTTCTTCTCATTCTGTAGCTAACATGAGAATAGTAGCTGATTATTACCAAATAAGACAACTGACTTTTGCAAAATTATGGAGTTTTATTAAAAATTACAATATACCCTTCCGAAACGAAACTAAATTAACCTCCGAAGGTGTATATGCAAGTGCTCTAGCTCGAGATCATTACACTGTTATGACTTCTAGTTTTATAGAAAGCAAATCTATAAGCGATAAAAGTTTTGGTGAAAAGAGAGCTTTTGAAATTTTATCACAAACGAAAGACATTGTTCAACAAAGATGTATACAACATGGCGAAATGTTTCGAGGTGATAAATTTGAAAGATTGAGAGAATACATTCGAGTAAACAGTTATTTACACCCAATAAAGATATTTTTGTTCGAATTTTAAACAAGTATAACGAAAACGCATTAGCCAGCAGACACATTGGAGAATCGATGCTCTATTTAACGTTCAAAACTTTTTTCAATCCTGTACCTTCTTTACCTTTTAGAGATGTAACAGATGTTGTCCTATTAAAAGAATATGTAGAGCAAACTTGTGCTAAAGGAGGTACGTCGGGATTATTGCAACATATTAAATCCAATTCAAATCAATTTTACAGTACAGAAAATACAATCAAAGAAAAAAGTTTACTCGAAATGTTGATGATAATGGGTGCAATGTATAATTCTCAACTTGGTCCTTTAAATTCTCTTTTAATATCTTATAAAAAATGTTTTGAAATGGATTCTAATAATATTGATCAATTTGCCAACGCTTTAAAACTACTTACCATTTTAAAAAAAGAAATTTATTCGCTCATCCTTTAAGGTCTTCCTTGTTAGATATTTCTACACCCAAAAAAGAACCACGAACACGAGCATCCGATCCCTATATAGCGCCAATAGAAACTAAAAAAGAAGAAGAACTTACTGAAACAACCGAACCCGCATCTACTGAACCTGATACTGCTCCCGAATTATTAGGAGCTACTGCTTTACCTGAAAGAACTGAAACCCCAGTTGAACCAACAACTGCTAGTATTGAAACTCCAATGATAACTAGAAGTGGTCGTTTAGGATTAAGAGCAAAAAAAGTAACGACTAAATCATCATCCACAAATCGAGAAGAAAGAAAAAGAAAAACTCCGATATCAAAATATTGCGACTTTTAAAAAATGGACAATGTCTTGAGAGATGCTATTGATAACCTTGTAGAAGATCAGCTGACCAAATTATCGAGTCGTTTGTTTGCTTTGACAGACGTACCCAAAACTAAAAAAGTTTTATTACAATTGGACACTTTAAAAAAAATCCAAATTTTATGAACAACTCAAAGCGCTTTAAGAAAGTTCCATTTATACCAAATGGAACGGTCTCATCACCGCTTGGTCCCATGTCACTTTACTTTTTAAAAAAACAACAGACGTCAACGTTAAAAAACAAGTGCCTCGGAAACCTTATGTTTACGAAACGCATCAATATTCGTACGATAGTCCTCGGCAATATTTTCAAGCTGATTTGGCCATTATGAACAGTTTTAATTTAAATTTTGCTCCTCATCGACCTGAATTTTGTTTAGTTGTGGTAGATGGAGTATCTAAAAAAGTGTATTTGAAAGTCACCAGTAAAAAATCGGCCGACAAAGTGCTGAGCAGTTTTAAACATATTTTCGAAGACATTAAAAGAGACGATAAAACTTTTATCTACTTGCAAACCGAACAAGGTGGTTAATTTTTTAACAACAAAATGGAAGAATGGTGTTATGAACAAAGCATTGTTCATTTTAGTTCTAAAAATTATGGAAAAGCTTACTTGGCCGAATCAACCTTAAAAACAACTTTATCAAAAATTAAGAAAACAAGGCGATCTTCAAAAAAACAGTTGGAGTTTTTATATCGAGGACATGGAACAAAAACTCAACGAAAAAGAACGAGTCACGAGTGGAATCGCTCCTGAAGAATTGGATGCTGACGACGCCAAAGGTAAAGCTCTTCGTTTAGTCGATCAATACCGCGACGGCAAAAGACGAGGTCATCATTTTTCTTCCAGCATGTTACATCGAGTAGAAAAAGAATACAAAAACGAAAAATTAAAAATATACAAACCTCTCTCCGTTGGAACCGAATGTTATCTGAAAAAATATAAAATAGATCCCAAAGACACCTTTAGCAAATCGACTACTCGCGATCAACCCTATTGGGACACTACCAAAAACGAGAAGATTTGTTACCTATTAACGAAGAAGATAAAGACATTTATTATAAAAACTTTAACGAATATGTTACCACTTTTTTTAAACCTTTGAAGAAAAGAGTGCAAGAAATAAAGAAAAAAAGAACAATTTAACGTTTGACGATGTTTTAGATATTTAAATAAATATGAATCTTGCACCTATTATTTTAGCGAATTTAAAAACAAAAATGAAGCTAGCGAGCATTATAATGTGTTGAATGAATTTAGTTTACCCTTGTCTCCTAACGATATCGACAAATCTTCATTTAAAAATAATACCATCCTACATTTAACAAGCATGGATGTTTTTACCAATTTAACTCGAGTAGATGAAAACCTATCGTTCTTAGGAAACAATTATGGTTTAAGAATGGAATCCAAACCTTCTATCAAACAAATGTTAACAGACATTCAAAATGATATCATTAGCAATCCCACAAGAAAAATTCCATTTTATCTCGTTACAAAAAACGTTGTTTTGTTTTCAAATCATACACCGTTAGCAGGAGAAACATTTCCATGCTACGACATATTAGACATAGAAAATATGAACATTTTTCATCAAACTGATATGTGGAGTTTCTTTGGACCGAGCGCAGTAAAACTCATTGGTGGGTCAATTAGTCCTTATCAAGATGGTTTTTTAATTAGAAAGTTGGAAGTTTATAATACAAAACTAAATCGTTTTCTTACATTTTCAGACTTATTTTCAAATTATTATAACAAAAACAACAACATTTCATCGTCAAAAATTTTTAATATTAAATATTTATTTGATCCTTTTACTGAACTTTGATACAATACCAATCTAGTAGATCTTCCCATCATAAAATTTAATATAGACAACTATAAAAATGTTCAATTAAATTTATACAATGTCAATTCAAATTTAAATGCTAGAAACAATTATACTTTATTATGGTATTACAAAAAAGGAAACGAATATGCAAGCAATCCTTCTTTTTTACAACCTATACGAAGTAATTTGTCTTCCGTAAATACAAATTTAACGGAAAGAGGATTATCTTATTTTGGTTTTTTTTCAAACAGATCAACTGCAAGTCCGTACGTTGTAGAAAACTTTACAAAATTATGACAATACGACTATATTACTTCTAAATCTACATACGACAACATATTCAATTTTTCATTAAATACTCACACTAGCAAAAAATATTTAATTTATGCAAAACATCAACTTTTAAGCTCAACAGAAATAGAAAATATTTCGCCTGAAAGACCAGTAATATTAAGCAATATAGAACAATCCTTTGTTCGACCTTTTATTCATATTTAGCTAACACCTATTTATAAAAATCCAACACTAACTGGAACTCTATTAACTGAAAATAGTAATACACTCAATGTTGATTTAGATATTTATATTAATAACCTTTTACCTGTTTCAGAAAGTAACAAAACAAAAATGAAGCACATTGCACCATGGCAAATTGCTTTTTTTTTATTAAAAATAATAACCAACACCAACACAATTGCAGTAGAAGGTAACGTTGATAATGTAGAAACACCCTATAGTCCATCATCGTATGATATTAACAATCATAATCAATCTATATGGAAAATTTGGAACGATCATGTGAATCTTACAAATCCATACGGACTTTATACTAATGAAAAAATGACACTTAAAGGATTTGTAGATATTATAAAAATAGCTTTTTCAAATTTAAGTTTTGGAAATCCTCTAATAACAAAATTTCTCTATGTTGACGCTAACAATTTAGGAGTAGAAGTTTCAGAACTATTAGCAAGTTTTTATGAAATTTATTTTGCTCAAACATCACAAAGAAAATATTATTGTTATACTTTAAAAAATATACCTTTAGATTCTTTACCTTTACCTTTTTATAACGTCGATCAAGTCATATGGCCTGAACGTGAACTAAAAATAATGGATGTTTTTACAGAAACTATAAATTCTACAAACAATTTAATGAATTTAAATTTTAATAATTTAACTTTTAGCGACCTTGTTTATACTGGAACAAATTCTAACATTTTTAATAAACATATTACAAGTGATTTAAAGGTATATCTTCTTGTATTCCTACTCCATTAGACGGAACATCAAACTATTATACTTTTTTCTGCTTACCGTCATTTGAAAGAAAATTAAGTTCTCCTATAAAAATCACTTTGTCACTAATTTCTAATACAGCTAGCTTTGCAATGCAATCCGATTCCTACTCGCAATATCATATAAATTTTCAAACAACGAACAACACTACTAGTTTATCTATAGGCGCTCCTGATATAAATCCAACCAATCTATTTAAAGTTTTACCTTCTAATTTACCAGAAGACATTTATAAAATTATGACAAGCGATTCCTCTTTAATTAATAAATACAATGCTGAAACCTTTATTGAAGTTTTATTATATTGCGAACAAAGCAAACCCATTTTTTCAAATACCATCAAAGTACCTCTTGTCACAACAAGTACTTTAGAAAGAGCTACTACACCGAGTCATAAAACATGGTTAAATAGTGTCAAAGCTATATTACAAGATGGTCTTTTCTCAATTCAAAATCTGAACCCCTCACCTTTAATAATCTTAGTTTTACTGTTTTTTTTAATCCTACGTTAAAGATTCAAAAAGTTTCGTTTTACAATTAACTAGTTTGATTAGTATAAAATAATGTCTTTTATTTTTTATTATGATTAAGAAAATATAAAAAGAAAATAAAAGTTGTTATTTTTTTTCTCTCTCTATTTTACAAAAAATGAGTCTCTTTTGTGCTAAAGGAAGATATCATAAAAATTTAGTCAATTTAGAAGAAAAAATAATGCAAGAAACAAAAATAAATCCTAAAGATCAATTTAATCAAATTAAAAATCATATGCAACAATTACAAAATCAACTTACTCAATATTCTACTAAATCTGAATTGCAAAACATGCAATCCGAATTGGATGAAATTAAAAAAATCAAAAATAAAAAAGAAGAAATACCAGAAGAAAAAACCTCCGAAGAAAATGAAAAAAAATGGTCAAATCAAATCCAAACCTAAAAAATGAAATTATTCAGAATCTGAAACCGAAAGTTCAAAAGATGAAGAAATTGTTGAAAAAAAACCTAAAAGTAATCTACTCCTTTACACATTTGTTCACAATGCTTTTAAGAAGTCAATGCAGTTGACAAAATTAACGGATTATGTAGAAACTGTATTATCCAACAAAGAGCCATTTTATCAAGTCCACTCATGCAGAATAACAACGAAAAAAAGAAAAAAAAATTGAATTAAAAAAGTTTAATTGAACTTGGTTACACTCGCGCTTTAAAAGACGTAAAAAACAAAAAAATACCATTAAAAAAAAACACTTCAGAATCAGAAGATGAATAAATAGAAAAAAATTATTTTTTTTTTAAAAATAGGTTCGTTAGCTAAATATATGAGAGACGGTGACGGCAATCGCTATACACCCAATACAAACGGTCATGTTACTATTGAAGATGTTTTAGCGCAAGCCAACCACAAAAATCGTTTATTGCAAGAAGCAACAAAAGGTACTATTAGCGCAGAATATAAAGCTTAAATAAAAATTAAATGAAAAATATCCTGGTTTTCAAACAGCTCAAGCTCAAGATGAAGTCATTGCTGTTAATAATCAAAAATTTTCTTACGATCTTACTTCTGACATGGCTAATTTAATTACTTTTACCAATATTATACCAATTTTACTATACTCAACGAATGGACATATCCACAAGATTGGTATTTGGATTTTGATTTATTTATTTATAAAAATTTGAGCACGCAAACAAGATTTACACCTACAACAGACTATGAATTAGCAAAAAAAGTTTGTCTTTGCAACAACTTTATACATGCTTTAATTAAAACTGTCAAATTTTATCCCAATTATCAAAAAAATTATACTACTTGTGCAAACAACGCTATCTTTAATCGTTCTTATGATCGTTTTAGAGCAATGCTAATTAAAAAAAGTTATATGAAACCTTTTAGAGAATTGATGAATAATCCTAATTTAGGTTTAACAGAAGACACTGAAAATGCTACAAACCTTATAAATTATACTGAAACCAAAACCCATATACAATCCGCAGACCCTAATGGACTCATTCGTCCTCTAAACACAGCAAGCGGAGCTGCTCCTGCACCTGCTGGTTATCAAACAGCACTAAGAGATAGATATAATGCTTTCATGACTCGAGAAAAAGGTTGTAAATTTAGAATGCCTTTGAGTTTATTATATGAATTTTTTCAAATGAAGGAAGATTTTGGAAAAAATAAACAAATTAGATTGAAGCTTTATATTGAAAATGATATGAATCAACTATTAGAATGGGTAAGACCTATTACAGACGCTGACATAACAGAGCTTGCTAATGTGGGAGTGGCTATAAAAAACCCAATGATTTATTGCAATACGTATAGACTCAAACCCAGTTTACCCTTGGAAAAATCTTTATATCTCAACAGTAAAAAAGACGAAATGTATACTTTACTACGTATTGCTCACTAAGAACAAGTTGTCACCAATGTAGAAAATGTCGCAGAAGTCAACTTGGGAAGTATAAAAACAGCAGATATTGTACCCCACAGCATTATATTTTTCGAGAATTCAAAAAAAGAAAGCGATCATTTAAGCAAAGGTTGTTTTACACCAGTTAAAATGGCATGCAACATTATTAAAAAAATCATTCTTTATAATTACAGAAGAACATTTGTTAACTCATCAGGTGATACTACTAAATATGATTTGACAAACAAGATGATCAATGGTCAATTTGGAAAAGTTATGCTTCCTGGTCTAAAGGAAATACACCCTCTTCTTTTAATATTAACAATATAGCCGATTTTTATAATAGTGATGATGATAATTTTTTGAGGCATCCTAAATTATACTTTAGTACTACTAACACTTCCGAACCTTTAGTCATTGACACCACCAGCGATTTTATTTTTATCAACGATAAACCTCCTGCTAACATTGCTCAAATTGTAGAAAACGGGTCAGGAGACGACACTGAAGTCAACTATATTCCTGCCAAATTTAAATCGTCTTAATTTGTTATAAAAAACATTTTTAATTTTATTAAACGAACCCTATTTGTATTTACTATTTTATAAGCAAACGACTATTTATTTCTAAAAAAAATCTTAAAAATCATAAATCTTGTTTTTTTTATTTCTTGTGTTAATGGCTCGCAGGCGTGCAAGAAGAAGCGGACACCGTCGTCGACATCATAAAGGTAGACATCATAGAGAGAAAGGAAATTTTTTTACCTAAGTTAAAAATTTTGCTAAACGTCTGTTAAAATCAAACGTAGGAGGTTACGCTTTGGATTATCTTCAAAAACAACGCAATGCGTAAAAAATTTTGTTGCACCGCTTGTAAAATAAAAAAAACTCATATAAAAAAAGAGGAAGAGGTAGAGTTTATTTACCTCCTTTAAAAGGAGCCGGTAGAAAACACTCAAGGAGACATTTAAAAAGAAGTATGAGAGGTAAATTTCTACCCTTGTTAGCAGCCGCTTTAGCTCCGTCTTTAATATCTGCTATTTTACCACGTTGAAAAAAATGTATAAAATCGCAAAAAACACTACAAAAGACGCTATAAAAGATTAAAACGTTTTCGTGGAAAAAACAAATAAAGAAGAGGTTTTGGATTAGAAGGAGACATTGTAAAAGATTTAGCAACCTTTGCAGCTGCAAAATACATACAAAAAAAGCTATCCACTTGGCAAAAATACGCTTTTGACTTTACACGTAATAAATTAACCGAATTAAACATATGATATACATGAAAAAAACTCACCTAGAAATCTTTGTCAACTATTTAAATAGATCTTTATAAAAAAAAATTATTCTTTTTTTTTTCTATTTTTTCATCCTTCTTCATAAAATGCGAAAAAAAAGAGGAAGAGGACCCTATTTACTTCCATTAAAAACAATTATGCAAGGTAAAGGTAAAAAAAGAGGCTGTGAAAGAGTCTATTTACCACCATTACAAGGAGCTGGAAAAAGAAGAGGAAAAGGAAGAGTTTATTTACCACCTCTAAAAGGTGCCAGACGAAGACGAAGAAGACGCATGCGTGGAAAATTTTTAGGACCCTTATTAGCCACAGTAGGAAGTCGTCTTATACCTCTTTTACATACGATTGGAAAAGCTGTTTTGGGTGGTGCTATTTCTGGAGGAATTTCTGACGGAATTAGAAATATTAAACCTTAATTTTATTATAATATATAACATAAAAAAATTTAAACTTTGTTTTTTATTATTTTATTACAAAGATATAATCCCAACATTGTTCCAAGTAATATGAAAACTCCTAATAACGCTCCAAATAAATATCCTCCCACTACAATAACAATAAACAAGCTCGAAAGTGCTAATATTGTCACTACTTTTGCTTTATTAATACACTTCAAAATATCGAATACGATTCCCATGTGAGTCGTGCGTACCACCATTATCTATTGGAGGATCTGGTTTATAAAGTTGAACTACTGCTACTCTCGTTGGAGTTTGAAATTGTTGAAACGGTTTATTTTTCGATTCCATTCGTTATGAACTTATTTCATTTTTTTTCACACTTTATATACTTTTTGTCACGCTTCATTAATTAAATTTTTACATCTGCGCATGCGCATGACGACTTTCTTTTTTACTAGGGACCATTTTTTTCTCAGTTCGTCAATGACTCAAAACCTTTTTTTGGGATATTTATATTTCGTCTTTCAACTCAAGACCCTTTTTTACTCGGGACCTTTTTTTACTCGTGACGTCATTGACTCGGGGTCTTTTTTCTCGGACCTTTTTTTTTTGCTCGGTTTCTCGATTTTTTTCCCTTTCTCGGTTTTTTTAAAACAGTTTCTCGTTATTTTAGCCTTTTTTTGACCTCGGACCGGTTGGCTTCTTATCAAAACTTTTCCAACATAGGGTTTCTTTCTTAACTCAACTTTTCCAACATACTTTATCATCACACGTTCATGGAAAGAAGTTTTATGATAGATTCTCGAATGTCATCGCTGTATCTGCCATCTTCAAATGTTATTACTTCCTCGTCATCTAACAAAGAAACCAATTTTTGAAGTTTTTGATTCTCCTCGTTTAAAATGTTTGTCTTATTACATAACGAGACAACTTCATCCACTAAACCTATAACATCTTTCATATTGCAGTCATTAATATAGTTGGTTTTATTTTGCAAAACAATTTTTAAATGACTTACTTTTTTTGCAGCTTAATTTTCTCGTTTTTTAATTCAGAAATGTTTATATCGGAATTTTCAAGAACTGAAGTAATATCTTCTATTTTTTTTTTTAATTGCAATATTTTATATTTTGTTTTATTTTTAAATGAATTTATTTCATTTTTTTTCAATTTCCAGTTGAGTATTACGATATTTTATTTTTTATTCAAATTTCTAACATTAAATGATTTATTTTTGAACTTTAATAGTTTTAACTTGTTTTCAATAATATTGAGCTTTTCTTCTTTTTCACAATAAAGTTTTTTAACGTTGTTTAGTTCACTTTCAATTAAAGAGTTTTTTGAAATAAGTATTCGCAGATTGCTTGACATAGTTTTAAAATCCTTTAGATGCTTAAAATAATCCAATTCTAAATCCATCATCGATTCAAGTTTCCTTTTTAAACTTTTATTTTCTTTTTTGAGCATTTTGTTTTCACTGATAAGGATTGTTTCTTTACAAACTTCAGAACTAATAGATGTATTATTAGGAATATTGGTCACAGGTGGAATAAAGGCTTCACTTAATAACAAATCCAACTTTTTATTTTTGCGTTATTTCTTTAATTTTCTGATATTATCAACTAATCTATTTATCTTTGTAGCTAATTGTTTTTCATAGCAGAGGAGCTGAACATTAAAATTACTGCAAAATTTACAATATAATGCGTTGTTAGAGGTATCTTTAACGTTAAATACCAATTATAAATTCGTTAAAAATTTTATCTAAACTATTTTTTCATAAATCAAGTCAAGAAAATATATAAATTTAAATCAATCTAAACATCATACCTAAATTGATATCCAAAAATTTAATGAACTATAAGGTTGTGTATTTATCATAAGAATCATTGTTTTGATAAATAAATAACCTTATAGTTAATTAAGATCATTGATATCAATTTAGGTATGATGTTAAGATTCACTGTTACAATGAAAGTAAGTTTAAAATAATATGTACAATGTTATATATAAAACTTACAGGTTAGTTAAAATAATAAAAAACTTAATGATAAATATACAGATGATTTAACTAACAACACTTTAAAACTTTTTATCTTCTTATCAGTAAATAAATAGTTTTATTTATTTACTGACTAAAAATTTTTACCTAAATATAAAATTAGAAACAAATTACTTCACTAAAGTAATTTGTTTCTAATTTTATATTTAGTTTATATTTACTGAAGTTTTCGGTAAATGATTTAATAAATCCTGTTTTGAAAGTTAATAATAAGTACTTATCAAAAAAGTTCAGCTAGATATATCAACCAAAATCATACTATATCAATATCAGCATTAATGCACAAAATGTATGTATGAGCTATCTTAATTTACTGGTATTTACACAAAATTGAATCATTTAAAAGAAAATATCTTTTTCAGTTCAAGAGAAAACTGTCTGCGTCACATAAATAAATGTTCTACGTTCTTTTCTGAAAAATAATACATCAATATATATATATATATATATGTATATATATATATATATATATATATATATATATATATATATATATATATATATATATATATATTATATATATATATATATATATATATATATATATAAATATATATATATATATATATACATATATATATATGTATATATACATGTATATATATATATGTATATATACATATATATATATATATATATCCATATATATATATATATATATATATATATATATTTATACATATATATGTATATAATTAATTTTCATGGGTGGTTTTTGTTCTTCGACACCTACATAAAATCATTTCCTTCGTATTTTGGACGAAGTTTTTTCAATATCAAACCGAAAGTTTTTTTTCCGTGATAAAAAATCACGTGACTAAACTACCAACACTAAATATTTTTAGTAAAGTGTTTTGCGCATATTCATTAATTTTTTTATCGGAATAAAATGTGTCAAATGCGTTTTGCAGGCCATTTTTTCAAGTTTCCGTAGAATCGTTACGTATAAATCTGTTTTGTAATTTTGAAAGCAATTAAATGTATCAAAAAAGTTGTATAGTCTTTTGTGTTGTATAGTTTTTTCAAATATTTTTCCATTGTTGGATAACAAAGAAAAAAATCTGTAATTAAATGGTTCAAGCTTCCACCCATATTTGTGAATTGGAATAATTTTAGCAATCTTAAAAACGTCACAAAAACGTATTTTTTAATTGAGTTACTAAACATTTTAGAGTTTGGTTTAGATATAAATTTTAAAGATAGTTTAACTATTGAAGTCGGAACACTATTAAGGCCAATGCTTTTCCTATTAATCATTGCGGAAACAATTGTTTCAATTTCTTATTTTCTTACAGGTGAAAAGAAAAATGAGTTAAAGTTTAGGATTTTAAGGAAATTGTTAAATTTTCTTATTTGAAGGTTTAAATCTTTTGGCAATATTCACTGATATTATATTTAAAAATAATCTTTATATGAATTAGCAAGACTTTTATTATCGATATTTAAGTTGCTATTGATCATAAGTTTAATAGACTGCTTTTGCGTGAAACTGTATTTTATATTAACTATTTCTCTTAATCCTTTCTATGTGTTTTTCATATTGGGTAAATTGTTTTTAATTGTAAATACTGTTTTTTGTTTCTGTACGTTTTAAATAAATTAAATGTTCTTTTATTAAAGTTGACGAATGATTGAGAAATTTTGTGTACAGTTAATCCTTCATTTTAATTGACTTTAAATTAACTTGAGTTAACCACGGTTTACTTTTACATTTAAGTTGTCTTTTAGTAAGAGGTTTTAATGGCACATGTATATTAAGAATATTTTCAAAAATTTGCATGAATAATTTAACTGATTGATTAGGGTCGTCTTCTTCTTTTATTAATTAGGACCAAGGACTACTCTTAATACCATCTAGAAAAGAATCATTGTTGAACCTTTGATAACACCTTCTGCATATCTTTTCTGTTGTTTATTTGGAGTGAAAACTTAGGATTTGTACAAATTGTGCTAAATGATCTGAGATGGAAATTATTAGGTTACCTGATATAATGTTGTTAGATTGAAAATTAATAAAAATATTATCTATAAGAGTTTTTGAATTTACATTGACTTTCGTTGGCAATGAATTGTATGGAAAAAAACATTTGAGTACATATTATTAATGAAAAATAATATTTCAAGCGAGTTTTCAGAGTTAAGAAGATTTATTTTAAAGTCACCCATAAACATAAGATTTTTATTTTCTTTTTTAAGTTTTTTCAATAAATTAATAAGAAAATTTTAGATACTATTTAAAAAAAAAAAAAAAAAAGATACTATTTGCAGTAACGTTTGTTTTTAAATTTTCTCACTCAAACCTCGCTGTTTAAGACTCAATAACACCTCGACAAATAGGTACTTTATTTATTTAAAAAAAGCCCTAAATTTTGTAATTGTCTGTAGTAAAAATTTTTTATTCCTTAGTACAAGATAAAACTTTAATGATACCTTTGCATTATTCGTTCTTTTTGTTCAAATTCAAATATTTAAAACCACAGAACTCGAGTTACAAAATAGTTGTTTTAATAACATTTCTTGTTGAACTATATTTTTAATAGGGTTTTAGTAAAACTTTAAACAATGTTTTTGGTATACTTATACAAAAAAAAGTTTTTTTTTGTGTTTGCAGCTTTTTTAAGGATGTCGAAATCAGTTTTCTAAAACATGTTTACAACTTCATTTTAAGCAGATTTTAGTTGAAAAAATAGCCTAAAGTGAAAATATATATTAAATGTTTGAAAGTTTGCTTAAAATAGTTTAAAATTAAACTTATATTAGATTTACTTAAAAAACGTTTGAAAGTTTGCCTAAAGTGGAATTATTTAAAACATACAAGAAACTTTTCTCAAAGTGGATTTATTTAAAATGTGTTTAAAACTTTGCTTAAAAAGGATTTATATAAATCATGTTTGAAACTTCGCTTAAAATGGATTTATTCAAAACATGTTGAAAAACATCTGTTAAATGGACTTGAAAATAAGTGTAAAAAAACGTGTAAAGATTGCTTTAGATTTAAAATTACAAATTGTTTTATTACCTTCTTACAGCAAAATAACTTTTACTTCTTACAGCAAAATAACTTTTACGCGATGAGCAATTTCTTTTAATTTAAAACTTATAGTTAAATTTTATTTTTTGAACAAAATTTATGCATTAGCGACCTCATTAATTGCATTTTTTTTTATGCTATATTATTAAAAAGAAAGATTTTATACTTCATAAAAGTTTTTTTGATATTAAATGTATGACCAAAAAAATTGGATTAAATATTGTAAAGATTTATACACAAAACCTAATCTCAAAATACATATCCACTTTAAGTGCTGTTTCGCACAGTGAAGAAATATACATTGTCAAAATAACAATGACTTAATCATAAAATTATGTTTTTAAACCAAAACTCTCTATCCGCCAACCTTTATAGAAGCATTATTCTGATTAGTATAACTGGCTATTAACTTCTTAAAAGCCATAACTTAGTCTAAAAACTAATCCGAATAACATAGTCTAAAAATTAATCCACATTCACTAACTGATTTTACGGAAACTTGAAGAAATGGCCTGCAAAACGCATTTGACACATTATATTCCGATGTTTTTCTTGCCTATTACAATAATATGGGGTATGTGAAACTCCACTTAAATGAAATAAATCTTACTTATATAACAGACTTCGATACAGTTAAAGAAACGATACTGTTAAAGTTACGATACGATACAGTTAAAGAAACATCTTCATTAACCAAACCTAAAATTATGGGAGTTCCTTAAGGGTCAATATTGAGGTCAATATTATTATTAATAATATAATAATAATAATAAAAGTTAACCGCAGTGCGATTTTTTACGGCAAGAAAAGAGGGCGGACAAATTCAGCACGATGTCAGATTACTTTTATTTTTTCAAATCTACTATTATCAAGTCAATCATTATTATTGTATACTAAAATAAAATAGCTAAAAATTTTCCTCGATCTTAAGAAAAAAAATTAATGAATATGCGCGAAACACTTTACTAAAAACATTTAGTGTTGGTAGTTTAGTCACGTGATTTTTTATCACGGAAATAAAACTTTCGGTTTGATATTGAAAAAACTTCGTCCAAAATACGAAGGAAATGATTTTATGTATGTGTCGAAGAATAAAAACCACCCATGAAAATTAATTATATACATATATATGTATAAATATATATATATATATATATATATATATATATATATATATATATATATATACATATATATATATATATATATATATATATATATATATATATATATATATATATATATATATATATATATATATATATATATATATATATATATATATATATATATATTTATACATATATATACATATATATACATATATATATACATATATATATATATATACATATATATATATATATATATATATATATATATATATATATATATATATATATATATATATATATATATATATATTAATGTATTATTTTTCAGAAAAAAACGTAGAACATTTATTTATGTGACGCAGACAGTTTTCTCTTGAACTGAAAAAGATATTTTCTTTTAAATGATTCAATTTTGTGTAAATACCAGTAAATTAAGATAGCTCATACATACATTTTGTGCATTAATGCTGATATTGATATAGTATGATTTTGGTTGATATATCTAGCTGAACTTTTTTGATAAGTACTTATTATTAACTTTCAAAACAGGATTTATTAAATCATTTACCGAAAACTTCAGTAAATATAAACTAAATATAAAATTAGAAACAAATTACTTTAGTGAAGTAATTTGTTTCTAATTTTATATTTAGGTAAAAATTTTTAGTCAGTAAATAAATAAAACTATTTATTTACTGATAAGAAGATAAAAAGTTTTAAAGTGTTGTTAGTTAAATCATCTGTATATTTATCATTAAGTTTTTTATTATTTTAACTAACCTGTAAGTTTTATATATAACATTGTACATATTATTTTAAACTTACTTTCATTGTAACAGTGAATCTTAACATCATACCTAAATTGATATCAATGATCTTAATTAACTATAAGGTTATTTATTTATCAAAACAATGATTCTTATGATAAATACATAACCTTATAGTTCATTAAATTTTTGGATATCAATTTAGGTATGATGTTTAGATTGATTTAAATTTATATATTTTCTTGACTTGATTTATGAAAAAATAGTTTAGATAAAATTTTTAACGAATTTATAATTGGTATTTAACGTTAAAGATACCTCTAACAACGCATTATATTGTAAATTTTGCAGTAATTTTAATGTTCAGCTCCTCTGCTATGAAAAACAATTAGCTACAAAGATAAATAGATTAGTTGATAATATCAGAAAATTAAAGAAATAACGCAAAAATAAAAAGTTGGATTTGTTATTAAGTGAAGCCTTTATTCCACCTGTGACCAATATTCCTAATAATACATCTATTAGTTCTGAAGTTTGTAAAGAAACAATCCTTATCAGTGAAAACAAAATGCTCAAAAAAGAAAATAAAAGTTTAAAAAGGAAACTTGAATCGATGATGGATTTAGAATTGGATTATTTTAAGCATCTAAAGGATTTTAAAACTATGTCAAGCAATCTGCGAATACTTATTTCAAAAAACTCTTTAATTGAAAGTGAACTAAACAACGTTAAAAAACTTTATTGTGAAAAAGAAGAAAAGCTCAATATTATTGAAAACAAGTTAAAACTATTAAAGTTCAAAAATAAATCATTTAATGTTAGAAATTTGAATAAAAAATAAAATATCGTAATACTCAACTGGAAATTGAAAAAAAATGAAATAAATTCATTTAAAAATAAAACAAAATATAAAATATTGCAATTAAAAAAAAAAATAGAAGATATTACTTCAGTTCTTGAAAATTCCGATATAAACATTTCTGAATTAAAAAACGAGAAAATTAAGCTGCAAAAAAAGTGAGTCATTTAAAAACTGTTTTGAAAAATAAAACCAACTATATTAATGACTGCAATATGAAAGATGTTATAGGTTTAGTGGATGAAGTTGTCTCGTTATGTAATAAGACAAACATTTTAAACGAGGAGAATCAAGAACTTCAAAAATTGGTTTCTTTGTTAGATGACGAGGAAGTAATAACATTTGAAGATGGCAGATACAGCGATGACATTCGAGAATCTATCATGAAACTTTTTTCAATGAACGTGAGTATGAATAGTGTCAACGGAGTCATAAAAGTAGTATTAAACAAACTAGCAAAAAAGAACATATCTAGGCTACCATCAGCCGCTGTAAAATGTAGGTTAATGCAGGAAGCTTCAATTTTAGGTCAATTTCAAGTTGCTGAAGCAATGCTTGAAAATAATTTGACAAATAAAAACTCTAATCTAGGCAATTGTTTGCATGGTGGTGGTACTCAGAAACACCATAAGCATTATCAAAATTTTCAAATTACTTCAACCAGTGGGAAAACTTTATCTTTTGGTTTGTCAGAAGTGGTTGAAAAAGATGCGGTAACTGTCTTGCAAAAGACAGTTGCCGCATCTACTTTGCCGTCTTTACTAATATAGTGGATGACATTTGTGACGTTGTTAGCAACTCAGCCACTGAAAA
Source organism: Hydra vulgaris (assembly GCF_038396675.1). Classification (NCBI taxonomy): domain Eukaryota; kingdom Metazoa; phylum Cnidaria; class Hydrozoa; order Anthoathecata; family Hydridae; genus Hydra; species Hydra vulgaris. The sequence goes on along the minus strand of NC_088927.1, from coordinate 44,468,164 downwards.
AGAAATTAATTTTGCTAAGTTAATAACATCAATTAAATCAACAATGTCTGATCTATCTTCAGTTAATCCTTTTTTTAACTCACAGTTAAAAACATTAAGAGAACAATTTTTGCCGATTACAATTAATAACTGGCATTTGCTTTCTTCAGATGTCAAAGACAATATGAAGGACATGAGTAATTTTTCTGTAAACTTCATTTGCTTGCTAATTTTGCATCTGAAACTGATAAAGTTTTGAATTCTTTTGAAAAAATTCAGCTTCAAAATGATTTTGAAACTGTTTTTGCTTTTAGTGGTAAAGAATGTGGTGCTGTAAGGTTAGTTCGTACCACATGTAAGGCATTTCATTCAAGGGGTAGTGAGAAAGCTGGTGTTGCATCATGGTTTAATCCTTTTCTTTCTTCTCGTAATGATAAATCTTTTTTTGTTCCATTTATTGGAAATTGTTTTAACATTTTATATTACAATGCAGCTGCCCTATACTATCATACGGATGCTATAACAGAATTTCTTAATGCTTGGCCTAACCCTAATAATTTATTAAAAGCAATTAAAGAAGACATCACAAATCTTGTATTCATTGCTGAAGTTCGTGCATTAGTTATTGTTGACAAACTACTTACTGGTCCAATGTGGCGAACTATCGAATCACTTGATAGTATTTTATTTTTAAACCCCTACCTACTTCGCTTAAAAATTAGACTTTCATCACTTTGTATGGATGCATCTTCTTTATTATTTGCTAATGGAAAAATTTTGGAGGATACTTATCTTCTTCATCAAGATGTGGTTTACACCAAACTGTTTGAATGCACTCAAAATGATGAGTTTGATTCTTTCACTGTGCAATCACTTGAAACTATTTTCCATGCGATTCTTGTTATTTTGGAACGTCAGTGTGTTGATCAGTTACCAGGTGGTAAATATTGGAATCCATCTAACTCAGTTTCTGAAGCTGATTCTAATGTCCCTGTCACAAACAAAGCATCAGAAAGTGACTTTGCCATTTTTGATTTAATGGTTCGCACAAAACCCAATGCAAATGTTCAAACTATCCAGGCTTTGACAATGTGGTCTCAGAACCAAACATTAGAATGGCTTGATGGTAAAACAGATGAAAAAAGAAAACAATTACTTGAATATTCAAGAACTAAAGTAACAATAATGAAAAGCAAATATGATGAAAGAAAAGAAACCCTTGAAAAAGATAAAGCTATGCACCTTCTAGCAAAGCAAGAAGAAAAAAATTGAGAAGAAATTAAACTACAACAAAAAAAAGTTGCAGCTTGTAATGATTTCATAAATTTAAATATAAGGGCATAGATGTCATTAGAGGAAGCAGAGGAAACAGTTTCTAATATAGAATAGCCATTGAAATCAAAAGTACTCCTTGCTCAACTTAATTTTTATCGCATTTTAATTTTGTAAAACAAAGGTAGAAGGAAGCAAAAGAATAAACTTGTCTTCAGAGGAATTATATCAAAATCTTCTTATTGTTATTCAAGCAAATTTAACACCAAACAAACAATCTTTAACTAATATAAGTAATAATTTAAAGCCTCGCTTATGCAAAAATACTATTACTTTTACATGAACTGCCTATCAAGTAAAGGAAAGAATCCAGAAATGGAGGGCTAACCTCAGACAAATTTACTATTACTTTTACATGAACTGCCTATCAAGTAAAGGAAAGAATCCAGAAATGGAGGGCTAACCTAAGACAAATTTACTATTACTTTTACATGAACTGCCTATCAAGTAAACAAAAGAATCCAGAAATTGAGGGCTAACCTTATTCTAATTTACTATTACTTTTACATGAACTGCCTATCGAGTAAAGGATAGAATCCAGAAATGGAGGGGTAACCTTAGGCAACATGAGAGCTCACTGATGGAGTGCAAAGTCCTATGGCTTACCTTCTCGTTAATGCACTTCGTTAAGTAAGTAAGACAATTTTGTCTAATTTATGAACAGAATAGCCAAGGCAAATTATGTATAAAATTGCATAAGTTTACAGATATGATCTCTGCAAAGTTTTGAATGAATTTTGAAAATTAAAATTTCTGTGTTTAAATAAGTTGCAACATTAACTATATGTAACTTGGGTACATTAATAGTGCGACAATTTATTTTGAAGAAAAAACGATTTAAGACATCTTTAAAAAATTTAAGACAAATAGATTAGATAATCCGTATAAGTATTTCTTATACGGATTATCAAATATTTGTTTGGGTCCACGTTGTTCAATTAATAATTTATTGATGAAAAATAAAATTAATTTATTTTAATAAAAGCTATTTAAGCTAATATTTATCATCAAAGTTTTGTTACGCTTAACGTATTATAAATTAAAACATTTGAAAACTTATTTTGTTCAAAAAAATTTAAAACATTTTCAAACATATTATACTGTTAATTGACTATTTCATGGTACGTCTGCGTTAACCCCCCAAAAAGTTCTACTTATGAATTGTTCAAATAATTTGGATTTACAATTTAATTTCTAATAAAATTTTATTATAAGTTAGTTCACGCAAATTTTTTTGCAAGTGAAAAAAAAGATAAAAACTATTTTTTTTGGGTGCCAAAAATTTAACGAGATACTTTAAGAAAATATTTCATAAAAAGTCTATCTTTGGAACTAAACAAGCTACGGAGGTGGTTGAAACCATTTTGAAAATGAAATATAATAAGGAATATAATGTATTTAATATAAAAAATATTTTCACTTGCTATAAATTTTGCCTAAACTCCCTACCAATAAATGTAACTTTTTTTTCATATAAAAGTTATTTTTGAATGTAATTTGTGTGTGCGTTTCATTTTATTTACATAAAATGAAACGCACAAGCAAATCATATTGCAGAAATTAGTGGTGAAACGAGGGTAATTAGGATTTGGGACCAAAACAGCAAAAAGGGATTTTTAATAGTAAAATATCATGTGTTTTTTATTAGAAAAAAAGCCATTTAAAAAAAGCGTGTTTTAATTTGCTCTTTTTTTTTTATTTTACAATTAAAAATTGCCTTTTTGCTATTTTGGTCCCAAGTCTAAATGAGTTTCGCCACTGATTTCAGCAATAAGATTTGCGTGTGCGTTTTGTTTTATGTTTATTCTTTAAAGAAATGCTAAATTGTTTAGCTAAATCCTATTGCGTCTCTCTTGTTTAAAAACTTAAAATAGTGAATCGCACAAGTTATAAAGAACAAAGTTAAATAAGGCTTCGTTTTTTGCTTTTTTCTTTTGTTTTCTTGTCAAATTATAATTGCTCTTTTTGTTTTAAACATTTGTTTGATATTTTTTCAATTTTATAAAAAATAGAAATGAAAAAATCAAATCCTATAAAAACAATTTTCCTTCAAGATAAGTAACAGAGAATTATTCATAGTCTTTGTAGATAATTCTTAAAGCTTTCTTATGGATTCCATTTACGCGCTTGTTTAGTATTTTACTGTTATCCGTATAAGTTGGGAGTATAAAGAATTTGAAGTTATAAATGCAGAAAGTATAAGTTTACATTGGTTGAAAGACATATATGATGTGATTCTTGAAAGTGCGTTTACTTTTCTGCTGGCATATTTGCATCCCAGTGAAAAATAAAACCGCGTCCCACATGGGTTCCGCGTGGGTTCCGTGTGGGATTTATGGGATTTATGTGGGACGGATTTTCCCATGTGGTATCCGTATGGAAATTTGTCACCTTAAACCCATGTGGGTAATCCCACATGGGTTTAAGGTGACAAATATGTACCACAGTGTTATTGATAATAAAGCTTCTGGATCCAGTTTTCAAAGTAATATGATCTAAGTAATGTTTAAATAAAATAATATGCTTTAAAATGCATATAGTTATACATATAACTCCTGATAGTTAATTATATGTATAACTATTTATACATATAATTTGTTATAAAAACTTATTTTTTAAGGTTATGCTTGAATAAATTAGTACCAATTAATTCAAATTCAAGATTTAGTTAAAGTTCAAGTTAATGTTTTTATTTATTCATTGTTTTTGTTAATTTATTATTTATTTGTTCAAATTTATCAGTTAGTACTATATTTTACTACAGTAAGAATGTTTATCATTGTTGAACGTGATTTTATGTTGCTATTGATGTTAAATTTATTACGTTTCAATAACTCAGATTGAATCTTAACTGAATTATTGAAAGCTTTGTAGTGGTTTGTTGTATATCAAATGGTGTTGTAAATAAAGTAAAAGTAATATATATATATATATATATATATAATATATATATATATATATATATACATATATATATATATATATACATATATATATATATATATATATATATATATATATATATATATATATATATATATATATATATATATAAATATAACATTAAAACAATAAAATTGATACAAAATTTCACTTTAAAACAAATACCATTAACATTGTGATGATAATGGCATTAGGAAACTAGTATTTATGTATTATTATTATACTATAAATAAATAGTTTTTTAATTCATTTTATAAAATGGAGACTGACAACTCATAATTAATGGAAATAAATACAAATTATAAAAATCATTTATTATTACTAAATACTATATTAATGCTAGTCTACAAAGTTAAAATCAATTTAGAGCATTGTTATTAGTTCTTTTGCGATTCGCACTTCCATTTCTGTCTCTCAAATTTGTAAAATAGGTGGTCAAAGCTTGCTCAATAGGTAGGTTCTCAGCATAACAATGCTTTTTTCTTACACTTTCTAAAGAGAAATATGGCAAATTGATTACTTATTTTACTTAAATTGTAGGGTCATCTATGCATAATGATGTCAGATGATGACCCGGTTTGTTGAACAACTTTACCCTTTATCAAACTCAGTCAATTTTTTGCCATTTCCCATTGAAAATGATGTCAGTTTTTGTTATCGTATTATGATGGTATATCTGAATTTTTAATATAATCTAAAAAATGCATATACCATCAATTTTTTTCTGGTTCATTTATACATTTATTCTCAACAGTACTAAAAGTAAAAAAAAAAATGCGTAAATTGTTCTTTCAGATAAGCAAGCTAATTTCTGAATTTAAATTGTTTTTCCTATGATCCTCTACAGTTTTAAGCAACAAAAGCAAGAAGTTTTTAGACCACATTGTTGGTGTAAATACCTCTAAAACCTGCTCATAGCTAGCATAAATTATTTTACTTTTTTTTTAAATAAAATATTTTACTTTTTTTATTAATTCAATTTTTTAATTGACATTATTTCGGTCTCAACATCTCCTCCCCATTGTCAGTTATTGTTAAACTCACACTGCCCCTCTATCTACTGGCATCATTTATGGATGATCCCATAGCCTAAATACTATATATATATATATATATATATATATATATATATATATATATATATATATATATATATATATATATATATATATATATATATATATATATATATATATATATTATTTTTACTTTATTTACAACACCATTTGAGATACAACAAACCCTTACAAAGCTTACAATAATTCAGTTAAAATTCAATCTGAGTTATTGAAACGTAATAAATTTAACATCAATAGAAAAATAAAGCTGTCATCATTTAAAATGTAAAGGGTGTTGTCAAAATATGTTGATAGTAAAATTAAGTTACTAATAAAATCACGTTCAACAATGATAAATATTCTTACTGTAGTAAGAATTAGTACTAGTTAAAAAATTTGAACAAATAAATATAAAGTAGTGAAAAAACAATGAACAAATAACTTGAACTTGAACTAAATCTTGAATTTGAATTAATTGGTTTTAATTTGTTCAAGCATAACCTTAAAAAATAAGTTTATATAATAAATTTTATGTATAACTAGTTATACATATAGTTAACTTTCAGGAGTTATATGTATAACTGCATGCATTTTAAAGCATTTTATTTAATTTATATATTACTTTAGATCATATTACTTTGAATACTGGACCCAAAGACTTTATTCCCAATTACACTGTGGTACTCCAGATTAAAAATTTAAAAGTTTCAGTAAATATCCTGTTTTTGTTCCTCAATGTACTTCGTTAGTCCCTCAAGTTTTATGAACCTTATTATATATAATGTTAAAAGTTTTGGAGCCTAAAAAAAGTTACAGAAACCTCCTTATCTCCTCCCTATTTTTTTTTTTTTTTTAATAAAGAAAATTTGACTTTCAAACCTGCATTTCTTTGTGGGACACTGCAGTGTCCCATGCATGCATGCTTGGTTTTTGACAACATTAGAACTTGCATCAGTCAATTGTTTGCAGATAATATACTCAAGAACTATATTCAAATAGCATATGAACATGTTAGAGAATGTTCATATGATATTTGAACATCACAAATTTAATAATATTGTTGTGATATGTTATATAAATAATTCCATAATAGATTATGATATGAAAATAAGATAGGATATGAAGGCAATGATCAAAGAATAAATTTACTTATAGAAATTTAGATGTTTGTTTATTAGTTTCAGAATATTATATTATGTGTGACCGCGGCCTTCTATAATAACAGGCCTTGACATCGCGCAACAAAGTTGTTAAACTGAAGGCCAATTCCTAATACTGTGTTAACATTTTCATCTTTTAACATTAGATGAAAGTTTGTGTTCGCGCTTTTTTAATAAATCTTTAAAATGTGATTGGTTTATAAATTAGATAGCCCAACATCAAGACAATAACGTTGTTATTGTCTTGATGTTGATGTGAGGTTCAAGGCGTTAACTTTGTAAGGTAATAATATTGTCAAACTAACGATAAGTTTTTTTAATAATTAAAATGCCTTAAAAATGCCTTTAAAATGCTGTGTATCTCTTTGCAAGTCGAACTATCTCAACTACAACAAAAATATCAATTTATACAACTACAATATCAATTACAACTACAACAAAAATATCAATACTCAACTACGACAAAAATATTAATTTATAAATTCCCGAAGAATCTAGAGGAGAGAAAAAGATGTAGTGAAGCTATCCCAAGAACTGGTTTTATTGTTACAGACTATACAGCATTATGTCAACTGCATTGGCCAAATGAAGCACCTTTTGAAAGCAAATATGGGAAGCAACGACCTTTAAACCCACCATCTGTTTTTAAAATATTCCGCCTAGTTGTTTAGCCACACCAGCAAGTAAAGTTAGAAAAAATGTAACTTCAAGCGGTTTTCGAAGCATTTTACCAGATGAGTTAAATGATTTTCTAAAAGAGGATGAAATTATATTTGACGATATTCAATCTTTGTTAAGTGATAATAACGATGTTATTGTTTTCCAGCTTAATAAAAAAAGTTTACACATACAATCAAAAATGTACAAACTTGGTGTTTCATTATTTATTTTAGTAATTTTCAATGATTATTCATTTGTAGCTAACCATAATGGCACAATTTGTAATATTTCATATTTAGCTGTAAACAAATTAAAGTTAATAAAAACAAAATCAGCTTTATTTGAAGCAGTTAGATTTTTAAAAAATAAAGAAAGTTCGCTTCAATCAAATATTCTATTCGAACACCTTAATGCTATGAGAAAAGTTAATGTTGGTGAAGTTTTATATACTTCAGATATTATATGTAGAGCATATGAGTATTTTGCTATGCGACGAAGTTTATATGATTGTATGTGTATTGACTACAAGTTGCCAAGTATAAGGACTTTAACCCTGTTGAGATATATTGATAAAACTTTTTTTTTGCTTGAATCAACTTTTATTGGTGTTTTTTATTGTTGGTGATTTTTATTGTTACCATTTTTAGCAAAAAAAATTAAAAATACAGTTATCTTTCTAATATATAGATATATACTTTGTTATGGTTCTGCTTGTTATTGATACTATTTAATATTACATAAATATTCTTAATGAAATTTGAAATACGAAAAGTATGATTATCTTTTAACAATTTTTTGGTTTTCTTTTTATATTTCCGTTTTTACTAGAGATTATTATTAGAAAACATAGACTGCCATTACACCCTACCTAATATAAAAATATATCAATATAAGTAAAAGTGAAAGTTTAATCGGCCTTCAGTTTTTACGGCATTTTGCGCGATGTCAAGGCCTGTTATAATAGAAGTCTACATCATTGAAAAAGTAGGTTTTTACATTTTTGTTTTCGTTATTTTGTTTAACTACTTTTCCTTATTGATCACTTTTTTTCAGGATTCTCCTCATGGGTTCAAGCTCATTACGCATAATATGTGTTCAATTACGCATAAACGTTAGTCATTGTAAGTAATAAATTAGGAAATAATTATTTGTGAAATATTGTAGTCATTAATGACTTCAAACTGGCTAATAATTAAAATTGCTCGACTAATAAGGTTCCTTATTAAAATTGCTCTCTTTCTCTCTCTCTGTCTCTCTCTCTGTCTCTCTCTGTCTCTCTCTCTCTGTCTCTCTCTCTCTCTGTCTCTCTCTCTGTCTCTCTCTCTCTCTCTCTGTCTCTCTCTCTCTGTCTCTCTCTCTCTCTCTCTCTCTCTCTATATATATATATATATATATATATATATATATATATATATATATATATAAATATATATATATATATATATATATATATATATATATATATATATATATATATATATATATATTTATATTTATATATATTTGTATTTATATATTTTTTTTTTTAGAAAATATTTGAAGAAAGTTAGAAGATACTAAAAACCTTGGTATTATACAAGCCGAAGCGATTTAATTGATTCAATTGACAAAAAACGGCGTGCAAATCGCAAAAGAAAAAATAATATTTTTAATATTCGTTTTGGATGTATTGATTAATAGCATTTATTTTTAAATAAATTCATTTAGCAACACGTTTTTTAATTTTATAAAATTTCGTCATAATAGTTTAAGGTAAATCCCACATAGGTTATAGGTGGAAAACATCACATGTAAAAGATCAAAAATGCTACACGTTTTGAATACCAAACGGGATAAAGAGCAAATAGCAGATTAAGTTAAGCCTCTCTGAAAGCTTCGATGATTAATTTTAAATTACTATTTAAGTAATTTTTAAATTAAAAGAATTTTAAAAATTATCATAGCAGCATTCGGACTTTCATTTGTCTAGTATTGACTACTTTTATACCATTTGGATTAAAATATGTGGCATTTAAGATCTATAACATGTCGTATTTTCCACCTATATCCCATGTAGGATTTACCACATAAAACCCATGTGGGATTTACCATATGAAACCCACATGGGACAAAATAATTATCACCATATGGGTTACATATGGTAAAAACCCACGCGTATCCCATATGGAATCCATGTGGGATTTACCATATGAAACCCACATGGGACAAAATAATAATCCCCACATGGGTTACATGTGGAAAAAATCTACGCGTATCCCATGTGCGCTTTTTCACTGGGTATATGTATAATTATATATATATATATATATATATATATATATATATATATATATATATATATATATATATATATATATATATATATATATATATATATATTATATATATATATATATATATATATATATATATATATTCTAAGTATGTATAAATTGATATATATATATATATATTTATATATATTTATATTTTTCTATATATATTTATATTTATATATATATATATGTATATTTATAAAGAAATATATATATATATACATAATATTTATGTATATGGAAAAAAACACATACTGTAATTTTTTAGTTTCGTGTAATAAGTTTTTATGTTAACAAGTCTCTATGTAATGTGATTTACAAATAATTTTTAACCAGGACTGTAAAGAGTGTAAAGAGTAAATACTGTAAAGAGTGCTAGCCTTCCTACATCAAAAAATGGACTGTGAATTGTTTTCAGAAGAAAATTGGCCAGCCTTTAGACACGGAAACAATTCAGCAACCTCCAAAATATTGAATGAGTGGTGTGGGAAAATTTCACATTTTCTCTTATCACTTTTTGGTAGAATTAATAATATAGAGAAGAACGAAAAACAAAAATATGAGCGCTTCCAACTTTTAGAGTCAGAAAAAGTAGTTAATGTAGAATTAATAAATCAATTGAATCTTGACATTGCGCAAACTAGTTCTTTAGTTAAGCAATCAAGCACAAATGATTGGATCTAAGTTCAAAAATCAGTGAAACAAGTTAAGAAACCAAAAGATCAACTTATAATAGCAAATTCTACTATAAATGAATTAAATGAACGTAAAAAGAGAGCTAAAAATATTATTATTTACGGAGTGTTAGAATCCGATAAAGTTTCTCTAGACAATAACGTAGTTGAAATTAAAGCGAAAGTGTTGAAAATATTTACAGAAATTGGAATTCAAGACATAAATTTCGAAAATGTGAGACGATTAAGAAATAAATCTTCTGACAAGCCAGGTCCGTCGTTGGTTAACTTGGCTGATTCCAATCTACGAAACAAAATACTATTTTCATCCAAAAAATTAAAATTGCTTCTGCGTTTTAAAAGTATCTACATATCTCCAGATTTAACAGATGCTGAACGTCAACAGGATTTCATACTCAGAACAGAACTAAATAAACTTAATAATGCCCTTAATGAGACGGACCCCGTTTGGTATGGTATCCGTGGAAATCAGATCCAAAAATTTAAAAAGAAACCAATCGAATTTTGGAAGTAAGACTAATCGTCTGTTTTCTATGAGTAATATTGAAAAAATAAATTGCATGTACCTAAATGCCACATCTCTTAACAACAAATTTGATGAGTTTAAATTAGTTGTTGCAACTTACAATCCTACAATTATTAGTATTACTAAAACATAGTTCAAACCTACTTCTCTCTGCAATTTGGATGGTTATTGTTTATATAAAAAAGACAGATATGATGGTCTTCGAGGTGGAGGTGTATGTATTTATATTGATTCCAAAATAATTTTATATGAACTTAATGACAATGTATATACACTGAGTCAAATAGAGCATGTCTGGGCTGTTGTCCAGTTCGGCCATAATAAATATCTCTTTGGATGTATTTATAGACCTTGTTTCAATATCCGTCATATCCACTTCATGGATATGACGGATATTGAAAATGTATTTAAAACTGCAAGAGAATATGTTGACCTAAAAGGTTTTAAAGATCTAATTATAGTTGGAGATCTTAATTTTCCTGAGATCAGTTGGTCCAATGGATCTATAAACTCTATTAAAAGACCATCAGGCATTAAGCATGATTTCTATTGAATAATAAATGACAATTACTTATATCAGCAAGTGCCATTGAAAGAAAATTTGTTTTAGGAAACATAACCAGAGGTCATTTGATACTATGTTTTGGTTTTGTTTTTAAAAATAAAACAAAGACTGTAAATACAGAGTACAGAGGAAAATAAATTTGTATATAGAAAAGCTGATTATAATAGTATTTGAGATTTCCTTACAAATGTTGATTGACTTCAGCGTTTTCATATTAAAAGTGTTCAAGAAATTTATGATGCGTTAATTTATTATACCGAAGAAGCATGAAACTTATATGTACCTATAAATACCACATTTGTAAATTCATCATCAAGAAATATTTGGCTAAACAAAGACCTAATCTCACTCATTAGAAAAATGCAGAATTAAAGATACATAAATTGTTCAAGTAAATGGAAAAACTCAAATCTTTGTAGCAATTATAAACAATTGTCGAAAGCAAAACGAGAATATAAGTTAATGATTGTTGATAAAACTAAAAAGAACCCAAAATTATTATATAGATATATGAATTCTCAACAATATGTAAAAGACTCTATAAAAGCTCTGAGGCAACCAAGTGGTGAAATAACTCAAGATCCTAAAAAAATCGCTGATTTCCTGAATATAAACTTCCAAAACATTTTTGTAAAAGAAAGTAAAAATTGCATTCCATTTTTTAAAACAAGAATAAATGATACAACATTTAACTTAATTCATGAAGATATTCATTATGATGATGTTCTTGAAAGGCTTAAAAATCTTGATCAAAACAAAGCATATGGAGTTGACAATTAACATCCATATATCTTAAAAAACTGTGCTACTACTTTTGCTCTTCCTCTCACACTAATTTTTATGGAGTCAATAGAAAAAAGTCAACTACCGAATCAATCTAGTTCTGCAAATATAACTGCACTATATAAAAAAGGTGACAAAACTGATTCTGGGAATTATAGACCTATATCACTTCCTTGTATTAATTTTAAAATACTTCAAAGAATTATAATAAACAAGTTAGAAAAATATCTTCACGAAAATAATATTATAGCTAATGAACAGCACGGGTTTGTTAAAAACAGGTCATGCATGACCAATTTACTTGAAACTCTAGATTATATTACAAGAAACGTTGATCAAGGAATTCCTGTTGATGTAGTTTTATTTGATTTTGCAAAAGCATTTGATACTGTTCCACATCAAAGGCTTATCTCAAAACTTAAAGCATATGGTATTAGTGGCCTGGCATATAATTGGTTTCAAGCTTTCCTGTCTAATAGAAGGCAGAGAGTCGTTATGGGTGATTATGTTTCAACTTAGGCCGAGTTGTACAGTGGAGTTTCTTAAGGCTCAGTATTGGGTCCACTACTGTTTATACTCTATATAAATGATCTTCCTTAGTCTCTAAAAAATACTTCAAAATTGTATGCTGATGACACCAAAATCATGTCAATTAGTTCTTCTGATGAGTTACATAATAAACTAAAATGCGATTTAAACTCTGCATATGCTTGAACACAAGACTAGATACTTAGTTTTAATATTGAAAAGTGTTTAGTTATGCACTATGGCTTTAAAAATAAGCGATATCCATTTTATATAAATAGTTGTAAACTCAATACATCAGATTCTGAAAGAGACCTAGGAGTGATTTCTTCAGATAACTTGAAATGGAAAAATCAGGTATTATTGAGTGCAAGCAAAGCAAATCGCATGCTGGGCATTATAAAGAAATTGTTTGTTCAGTTTAATGCAGAACTGCTAAAATCTCTATATCTTTCTTTCATCCGACCATTTCTTGAGTTTGCTGTACCCAAATGGGCTCCTGATCAAAAACAAGATATTGTCATTTTAGAAAAAGTACAGCGTCGTGCCACTAAATTAATACCTCAAATCAGTAAATTATGCTATGAAGATTGACTTGCTTGTCTTAGAATGCCCTCACTTGTTAAAAGAAGACAACGAGGTGACATAATACAAGTGTATATGTGACATAATACAAGTGTATATTCAAGTGTCAATGGTTACGATAAAATTGAATTTACAGAAAATCATTCCTTTAAATCAAATTGTACTCGTGGCCATATCCTAAAATATTCAAAAGAGTTTTCGAAACATAAATACAGAGAAAGCATTTTACTTAATCGAGCTGCAAATTACTGGAATGCACTGCCAGAAACTGTTGTCAAAACTACTTCAATAAATTCATTTAAAGCAAGACTTGATCGATGGGAGTCAAGCCATCAAGAGACTCAGCTGTTAAAGTGTGTATAAAATCACACTGACTGGTAGCACTACCAGTCACAGCATAAACTAATACTAATACTAATATATATATATATATATATATATATATATATATATATATATATATATATATATATATATATATATATATATATATATATATATATGTATATATATATGTATATATATATGTATATATATGTATATATATATATATATATATATATATATATATATATATATAAATATATATATATAAATATCTACCTTTTAATTGTATTTTATTGCAACATAGTAAGGTTTAATGTCTTTCTTAATATAGATTAGTGTCAAAGTTGTAAATAAGTGGGATGTATAAAAATATTAATAGTACTTCAATTATTTAAACTGATGAAATTGCTTTATAACAATAAAAAATTTGTCTTGTTTTTTTACTTCCTTATTTTTGACTGTATGAATGAGGATTTTTAAATAATTCATATGTTGATAAAAGTTTTACTTAAAAGTAAGTTTTATTTGTCTTTTCTGTTTTTATTTATGGTTTTATATATTACATAAAATACTATAAATTAAGTTTTTTTGACAATTAACATCCATATATCTTAAAAAACTGTGCTACTATTTATTATTTTTATTATTTTGTTTGGTTTTTTGTAATAATCAATTTTACAAATAGTAATAAAAATATTATTAATTCAATTATTCTTTTATTGATATTCATCCTCTTTATATCATTGTTATTATTACAATTACTGTTTTTGTTACTAATAACATTTTTGATTCTATTATAATTAATTCTAATTATAAAAGAATCAAATATCAGTTTCAAAGTGTCTATTTCAAACTAGGAAAATTAAATTATACTTAGGAATGTAAATTCTGGGGAACCCTAGAATATACATCCCTGAATATAATTGTTTATGGCTGTTAGGTATTTACGTATAATAATTGATAGGTTACTTTTTTTTTGTATAATATTTTATTTATTCAATTTATTTAATAATAATTCTTATATTTTTATTAAAATTTAAATTTCCTATTTTTTACAGGTTTTCTTATTTATCAAATTTTTGAATATTTCAATGTGGTCTATGTGTGGAAAGCACACTCTTGAGTAATTGAAGATGCTATTCCTCATAGTTTGATTGAAGCAGATGGATTGCGTCGTCCACCAAAAGGATTTTCATGAAAAAAAGCAATGAGTAAAAATATTCTTTCAAGTGATGGCTACTTTTTCCAATTTTAAAAACAAAGTTGACACATGGCCAATTACTTAAATTTACTATTTTAATGTTTACTTATTAATTTAAACATAACATATGTTATGATATGTGATATATTTAATATTTGCATTAGTTTAACAGTTTATAAATATTTTGTAGCTTAAAAAACTGACTGCATGGCATGTGAGTATACAACTCAGAATAAAGGAATAAAAGATAAAGAAAAGGATAGCGATGAGATTAAGTGTTAAGGAGTTGGAATTGATTTACTGCTGTTTCATGATGATACAAATTTAAAGCGTTTTGGAAATAATAATACTTCACACTGAAAGCGAAAAACACATTTAGGGTAGATCAGGGTAATATGAGCACCTTAAGCAAAAATTGAAATAATTTTAAAAATAATTAGGCTGGATCCTAAATTTTTGCGAATAAACAATATTTAGGGATCCCTTCTCATGATCCACTTAGATATTTGGGCATCCGAAGTTTTTTCTTAAAAACACAGAGGTTTTAAAAAGGTCACAAAAATGCTCATATTACCCAGACCACTTGGTAATATGAGCACTTTAAATTAGCTCACAAACAAACATTAATTTTGTAAAAAAAATACCAACCTGACAATTAGAACTAATTTTTGGAATATAATGATTCGTTTTAAACAAAACTTGTCATTAAAAGATCAAATTTTAAGCCACTTTTTGTTGAAACAATACTACAATGTTTTCCGCAAGAAAAAAATTAAAAATTAGTTCGTTATTATTTCAATTTTATCAACTCAAACCTTTGAACGATAAAAATTCAATTTTTTTGAATTTAAATTACAGAAAAATATTTAGTATTGTTAAAATATTAAAAAGTTTTACTATATTTTATTTTTATTTAAAAATCCAATTAAAACTACTGCTTTTTTAGGACTTTAAACTAGGTAATTTCAATGAAAATCACTGGGTAAGTTGAGCATGCTCATATTACACAAAAATGGCATCTTTAAATAATGTCAAAAGTAAATAGTTCTATGCATTTTTTTCAAGCCAAAAAGGATTGGATTTTTAGCTAACATATTTTTCTTATTGAAAAAATTAATTTTATTGTTTTAGCACAAAAGTTTCGCGCCACAAATGCATTCATGCGTGATGATATTATTTTAAAAACGCAAAAAATTTAACAGCGTTTTAATTAGATGATACTCGCTTACCCATGATTACTGCATATAGATTTACGCTAATTGTACTGATTCCTGTAATCACCACATAAAGTCGATTCAAAAAATAGTATGCTCATATTACCATGGTGCTCATATTACCCTAATCTACCCTAAAAAGTGATTGCAAAGATTGTGACGACTCAACACCATTCAATTGGAACCAGCAATTGTCAAAAAGGTTTCAAAACAAAAAAGTTCTATCATAAATGGTAATTATTTCATCACTATTAATAAAAGTTTTGTAAATTTCGCATGTGGCGTTATTCGTTATATAGTAGTGGTATCTCAGGGATAAGTTAGTTAACTTTTTTCAGGTCAGTAGTATTATGCAAAGGTAAAAAAGTGGTGAAGCCAACAATTCCTACACCTCTGGTATTGCACAATTTTAATTCTGTAAACTGAACTTATGATCATAATTTTCTGCAATGATTTTAAGACTGTTTAAATTTTTCCATTTCAGCAAAAATGTTTACTTCAGATAAATTAATTGAAATTCCAAGTTCAAGTTTAACATATCCTATATCAAATGCACGTAAGTTTGCGTTATTCAATTATTTTAAATTTTTAACTATCAATTAACTTAGAAAGGTGATTTCTTTTATTTCACTATTAATTTATTTATTGTGAGTTAAAATTTATTGTGAGTTGGAATTTAATAATTGTCGGATATAATTCATTTATTGCATAGTTGGTTAAGTTAAATAGTAGAGAGCTCAATTTATTTAGTATTAGATGTTTAGATTTTTTTTAAATCCAAATTTTAATACTAAATAAATTGAGAATATTGTATGAATTGTGTCAACATTTTTTGAACTTATATTATAATTTTTAATGATAAACAGAAAAAGTACATTGAATTGTTATTTTTTTTTAGGTTTTCAACAACAAGTTCTGGCATTTTAAGAAAAAGTTGTTAAATGGATGACCGATATGTCCAATTATTTATCTTACCAACTTTAATTTCTCAACAATCTCCAATATCTTTTAATTAAAGACTAATATATCGATATTGCTTACTATGTTGGTATACACACATGTGTGTGTGTGTAAGGACACTTAGCTACTTCTAGTTTAATGTGACTTTTACTTCTTAGATTATACAATAAAAGCCTAAAGGAGGGCTTGATGACAAAGATATGATGAAGAACGTAATCAAACGATTTTTATAACCCATTTTGTCATGAAATGCTTGAAATGAACAAGCCAAAATGAGTTAACTTTAGGCGGAACTACAAAACAATATACGAAGTAGTGACGCTCAAGTTCCTAAAGATAACGGAAAAAGAATTTTATCAAGTTGTTCAGAGCCTCCTTAAAAATGCCCCAGCACGAGCAAAAAAGATAGCAGTCGTATAAAAAAATAATATCGATATTGTATGTTTTATTCGAGATGTATAGTTCCTTTTACATTTTTTTTATTAGTTATCTTAAACGTAAAAAAATATAAAATATGATTTTAAATATAACTTAAGTCTGTTTTATTTGTCGATATTCGGTATGTAATACTATAAATGCTGAGAGAATGTCTAATTTATGTCTCAACAAGACTTCTTAAAAGTGTTAACAAATAGACGTCTTATGACGTTCTTTAGACATTCAGGCGAATTTTCAATTAGACGTCTATGAGACATCTAATACTAGACTTCCTACAAATGTCTGTAGCAATACATATATATTTTATACAGTAGTAAACCACCTTATAAATTAAAAAGTATAAGAACAGTAAATAAAAAAAGTAGGAATAAACTTCTATAAACGTAAACAGATATAAAAACAATAAAAAAAAGTAGACCAAAATATATTTTTAATTTTTATTGCTAATAATAACTCAATATATAATCTAATAAAAGAATAAGGTTTTTCAGTTTAATTTTTAAAAAGGCAAAGAGTAATAGGTACTTCAAAATTAAAAATTGGAAAAATAGTTTTATTCCAAAGGTGCTCAATAGGTAATACAAAATTGATTAAAATTTGTTTGACAAAAAGGTTCATTTAAAAAGCTAATATTTCTCAAAGTATATTAACTGATTTAAAAGTAAAAAGATCATTGAAAACGGCTTGGAATATGTTATTTATCTACATATGTAAAAAACATAAAATATTAAATACATTTAACTTATATATAATTAGAATTCTCATTTCAATAAAATAATGCTCTCATTCGAAGCCTTCGAATGAGAGAAGCAATTTGAAAAATCGATTATACGGATTGCGCGTTTCTGATGGCAATAAAGACTCATTTTTTTACAAAGCTGTTGCTTTAGGAAAGATGTGGTCAGGAATATGAGGATGTATGTTGAACAATACTTTTTTAAAAAAGGCATCCTTGAAAAGAAAAAGAATTTTATTATAGGGGATTTAATATGAATTGCTTCCGCTGTTCTACGGATTGTAAAGTTAAAAAAAATTTTGTAATTGAATTTTTGAAATGGAAGCCATTCCTTTGATAAATCGCCCAAGCAAAATCAGCTACTCTAATTGATAACATTCTAACAACTGATATTTTTTAACATTGACTTAAAGATAGGTACCTTAAAAACAAACTTATCTGACCGTTTCTCCCCCTTTTTTATCTTCTCCCTCTTTTTTCACCCCCCTTTTTTAACTTTTATTTTTAAAAGTATGACTTAAACAAACATAAAAATGACATATATAAATGGTTTAAATGACCAAGTTAACATTTAATGTTGGCAAAACAAAATGAATTCTTTTACAACTGCTCTCCAAAAAAACTTTTTTTTTTTCATTATGGGGTTTGTTAAAAATTACAAAAAAGAAATTACAATAATAGAAAACCCTGGCCGGAGCACGAAGAAGACAGGCTTGTCTTATTACCGAGCCCCGTTACAATATCGTTTTCAAACGTATTTAGATTACTAATAAATGATAAAACAAAACAGTATAAGTACCTTCAAAACTTCAGCAATAAAAATTTTTTTGCAAACAATCTTTCAGCGGCATAGTTTCAAAATAAAAAAATAAAATAATACAAAAGTGAGATAGTCGTAAAAGTTATTAAACAAAAATTGCGTTAACTTTTATTAAAAATAGTCCAACATAATTAAGAATATGGGGCTGATTAGTAAATATCAACAAAAAGTTTGAAAAAAAAAGGAAAACAGTAAGTAAAAAAAAAACAATCCTAATTTAGATGACTTTTTAGTTCAAAACTTTTAAGTAGTTTTTAAACAAGATATTTAAAATCGAGTATATCGATGTCCATGTTTAGTAAATGCTGTTTTGAATCAGCGTTAAAACTTTCCAAAATGCAGCCTAAAACAAAGTCCTGTTTTTTATTAAAAATATGAAAAAAAAATTTCCAAACAAAAGGTCCCGATATTGAATTTGGTACGAGTTTAACTTAAGATGGTTTATGAGAATAACAAAGTTGTTCACTTAAAATTTATTAGGATATTTATGAGAGATTTCATTAAAGTAAGATTGAAATGCTACTGGAGATAAACCACGTTCTGCTTTAAACATAAATAATATTACTTGATGAATATTAATAATATAAATATTTAAAGCTGACCTAAGAGAGGTTCGCAATGTGCATTCCTGTTTGCCCCAAATATTATCCTGCAAGCATGTTTTTGTTTGCAATAAATTTTTTTGAGTTTAGTGTGTTAAGCCTTTTATAAGCACATAAATGCTGTATTATTTTTTTCTACATTATGAGTGAGCTGGTTTATGTGCGTCGAAAAAATTGGAAAAGTGCGCTAAAAGAAATTCTTTCGGTGCACTTATTCCAAATAGCACTTATGCCAGTATGCACCTATGCCAGTTTTTCAAACTGCTCTGCACTTATGACAGTTCACACTTATGCCAATCTTTACAAATTCGCACTTATGAGAGTTTTCGCAACTGTTTCGCACTTATGTTAAAGCTGCTGCTGTGCGCTTGCGCACTCGACAGTGAAATTAAATAATTAACTTCAAAAAGTCTCAAAATTGTTTAGTAAGATGTCTTGGGTAGATAAAACAGAGTCTTATAATACACTTTTACAACTCAGTTTTCAACGTAGACCTATAGTTCATTGTATGAAATAATTAAATATAGTAAAAATTTTTTGTTTTTTCAAACTATTGCGACTGAGTTTAAGTTAGTTTTAACTGAGTTTAATGTATGCTATACGTATATCAAAATATACGTATAGCATACATATACTTCCAATCTACTTGTATCATGCTTTCTAAACAGTTTACAGTCAGTTTTTACACTTTGCCCCATCTGTGATCTGTAGCATTTTCCCCAATTTTATTAATGCTTTTTTATATTTTTTTTAAACCAAATACTCTTGAATAAGAAGGGAAAAACAAAATAGTTTTTCCTTTTATCGCCTGCTTTTAAATCTTAACTATTTAGTGACATCAAAATGATTGATTGGATTATTGTTGGGTGCTGAAAAAACTATTAAATTGAATTAATTAAAAAAATAGAACATATTATGTCTTACGTAATAAATTATATATATATATATATATATATATATATATATATATATATATATATATATATATATATATATATATATATATATATATATATATATATATATATATATATATATATATATATATATATATATATATATATATATATATATATATATATAACACTGCATCGCAAAATTTAAAAGAATTATTTAAGTTTAATTTAGATAACGTAATATATATATATATATATATATATATATATATATATATATATATTTTATATCTTTAAATGTTTGGTTAAAAATAGATTTTTTTCAAATCAAACTTAATAACTTCATTAAAAATATAACTTGGTATTCAAATACATAACATAGTACTAAAAGATAGGTGTATAGATCGCTATGAGGTTTTTTCGGCTTCAAGCCATCCTGGTTAGTAAAAGGCCAATAAATGTAACTTTTTTTTCATATAAATTTTTTTTTTTTATTTAATATATAATTTTCTATACAAAAGTTGTTCTAATTTATTCACCGTTATTATAAAAGATTTATATTTGAGTTAAGAGTATATGTGGCTTTGATAGTCTAACGCATACTATTATCAAAAATAATTCACTCATAAATATATTTGTCATTAATAAAATGAGTAAATTTTGCATAAAATTAAACTTTATGTGTTACTACTTTCAATATACACTGGTGGTGTATAAATTAACCAAAAAACATCTTTTTTTAAAAAAGCCCATTTCAAAATTACGTTATCTAAATTAAACTTAAATAATTCTTTTAAATTTTGCGATGCAGTGTTATTTTATTTAAAAAATATATTTTCTTATTATGCTAATTCATTTTAATTAATTTAACATTTGTTAGCATATTAAAAAATCTGTTGATCAGGGAAAAAATTTAAAAGTAGATTATGTTTATTTTGTTATATTTTGAGATTTTATCTCAAAATGTAATATAACATCCGAAAATGTTTTATTACTTGAAATAAAACTCAATTCTCTTTTCTCAATTCAATTCAAACTCAATTTCTCAAACACAATTCAAATCAAAACTCAACAACAAACTTTTTTTTTCGAAGAGCATGTGAACACTTTATCCCAGTGAAAAAGCGCACATGGGATACGCGTGGATTTTTTCCACATGTAACCCATGTGGGGATTATTATTTTGTCCCATGTGGGTTTCATATGGTAAATCCCACATGGATTCCATATGGTAAATCCCATATGGGATACGCGTGGGTTTTTACCACATGTAACCCATATGGGGATTATTATTTTGTCCCATGTGGGTTTCATATGGTAAATCCCACATGGGTTTTATGTGGTAAATCCTACATGGGATATAGGTGGAAAATACGACATGTTATAGATCTTAAATGCCACATATTTTAATCCAAATGGTATAAAAGTAGTCAATACTAGACAAATGAAAGTCCGAATGCTGCTATGATAATTTTTAAAATTCTTTTAATTTAAAAATTACTTAAATAGTAATTTAAAATTAATCATCGAAGCTTTCAGAGAGGCTTAACTTAATCTGGTATTTGCTACTTTATCCCATTCGGTATTCAAAACGTGTAGCATTTTTGATCTTTTACATGTGATGTTTTCCACCTATAACCTATGTGGGATTTACCTTAAACTATTATGACGAAATTTTATAAAATTAAAAAACGTGTTGCAAAATGAATTTATTTAAAAATAAATGCTATTAATCAATACATCCAAAACGAATATTAAAAATATTATTTTTTCTTTTGCGATTTGCACGCCGTTTTTTGTCAATTGAATTAATTAAATCGCTTCGGCTTATATATATAGGTTTTTAGTATCTTCTAACTTTCTTCAAACATTTTCTAAAAAAAAAAAAAATATAAATACAAATATATATAAATATAAATATAAATATAAGTATAAATATAAATATATATATATATATATATATATATATATATATATATATATATATATATATATATATATAGAGAGAGAGAGAGAGAGAGAGAGAGAGACAGAGAGAGAGAGACAGAGAGAGAGAGAGAGAGACAGAGAGAGAGACAGAGAGAGAGAGAGAGAGACAGAGAGAGAGAGACAGAGAGAGACAGAGAGAGAGACAGAGAGAGAGAAAGAGAGCAATTTTAATAAGGAACCTTATTAGTCGAGCAATTTTAATTATTAGCCAGTTTGAAGTCATTAATGACTACAATATTTCACAAATAATTATTTCCTAATTTATTACTTACAATGACTAACGTTTATGCGTAATTGAACACATATTATGCGTAATGAGCTTGAACCCATGAGGAGAATCCTGAAAAAAAGTGATCAATAAGGAAAAGTAGTTAAACAAAATAACGAAAACAAAAATGTAAAAACCTACTTTTTCAATGATGTAGACTTCTATTATAACAGGCCTTGACATCGCGCAAAATGCCGTAAAAACTGAAGGCCGATTAAACTTTCACTTTTACTTATATTGATATATTTTTATATTAGGTAGGGTGTAATGGCAGTCTATGTTTTCTAATAATAATCTCTAGTAAAAACGGAAATATAAAAAGAAAACCAAAAAATTGTTAAAAGATAATCATACTTTTCGTATTTCAAATTTCATTAAGAATATTTATGTAATATTAAATAGTATCAATAACAAGCAGAACCATAACAAAGTATATATCTATATATTAGAAAGATAACTGTATTTTTAATTTTTTTTGCTAAAAATGGTAACAATAAAAATCACCAACAATAAAAAACACCAATAAAAGTTGATTCAAGCAAAAAAAAAGTTTTATCAATATATCTCAACAGGGTTAAAGTCCTTATACTTGGCAACTTGTAGTCAATACACATACAATCATATAAACTTCGTCGCATAGCAAAATACTCATATGCTCTACATATAATATCTGAAGTATATAAAACTTCACCAACATTAACTTTTCTCATAGCATTAAGGTGTTCGAATAGAATATTTGATTGAAGCGAACTTTCTTTATTTTTTAAAAATCTAACTGCTTCAAATAAAGCTGATTTTGTTTTTATTAACTTTAATTTGTTTACAGCTAAATATGAAATATTACAAATTGTGCCATTATGGTTAGCTACAAATGAATAATCATTGAAAATTACTAAAATAAATAATGAAACACCAAGTTTGTACATTTTTGATTGTATGTGTAAACTTTTTTTATTAAGCTGGAAAACAATAACATCGTTATTATCACTTAACAAAGATTGAATATCGTCAAATATAATTTCATCCTCTTTTAGAAAATCATTTAACTCATCTGGTAAAATGCTTCGAAAACCGCTTGAAGTTACATTTTTTCTAACTTTACTTGCTGGTGTGGCTAAACAACTAGGCGGAATATTTTAAAAACAGATGGTGGGTTTAAAGGTCGTTGCTTCCCATATTTGCTTTCAAAAGGTGCTTCATTTGGCCAATGCAGTTGACATAATGCTGTATAGTCTGTAACAATAAAACCAGTTCTTGGGATAGCTTCACTACATCTTTTTCTCTCCTCTAGATTCTTCGGGAATTTATAAATTAATATTTTTGTCGTAGTTGAGTATTGATATTTTTGTTGTAGTTGTAATTGATATTGTAGTTGTATAAATTGATATTTTTGTTGTAGTTGAGATAGTTCGACTTGCAAAGAGATACACAGCATTTTAAAGGCATTTTTAAGGCATTTTAATTATTAAAAAAACTTATCGTTAGTTTGACAATATTATTACCTTACAAAGTTAACGCCTTGAACCTCACATCAACATCAAGACAATAACAACGTTATTGTCTTGATGTTGGGCTATCTAATTTATAAAACCAATCACATTTTAAAGATTTATTAAAAAAGCGCGAACCACAAACTTTCATCTAATGTTAAAAGATGAAAATGTTAACACAGTATTAGGAATTGGCCTTCAGTTTAACAACTTTGTTGCGCGATGTCAAGGCCCTGTTATTATAGAAGGCCGCGGTCACACATAATATAATATTCTGAAACTAATAAACAAACATCTAAATTTCTATAAGTAAATTTATTCTTTGATCATTGCCTTCATATCCTATCTTATTTTCATATCATAATCTATTATGGAATTATTTATATAACATATCACAACAATATTATTAAATTTGTGATGTTCAAATATCATATGAACATTCTCTAACATTGTTCATATGCTATTTGAATATAGTTCTTGAGTATATTATCTGCAAACAATTGACTGATGCAAGTTCTAATGTTGTCAAAAACCAAGCATGCATGCATGGGACACTGCAGTGTCCCACAAAGAAATGCAGGTTTGAAAGTCAAATTTTTCTTTATTAAAAAAAAAAAAAAAATAGGGAGGAGATAAGGAGGTTTCTGTAACTTTTTTTAGGCCTCCAAAACTTTTAACATTATATATAATAAGGTTTCATAAAACTTGAGGGACTAACGAAGTACATTGAGGAACAAAAACAGGATATTTACTGAAACTTTTAAATTTTTAATCTGGAGTACCACAGTGTAATTGGGAATAAAGTCTTTGGGTCCAGTATTCAAAGTAATATGATCTAAAGTAATATATAAATTAAATAAAATGCTTTAAAATGCATGCAGTTTATACATATAACTCCTGAAAGTTAACTATATGTATAACTAGTTATACATAAAATTTATTATATAAACTTATTTTTTTAAGGTTATGCTTGAACAAATTAAAACCAATTAATTCAAATTCAAGATTTAGTTCAAGTTCAAGTTATTTGTTCATTGTTTTTTCACTACTTTATATTTATTTGTTCAAATTTTTTAACTAGTACTAATTCTTACTACAGTAAGAATATTTATCATTGTTGAACGTGATTTTATTAGTAACTTAATTTTACTATCAACATATTTTGACAACACCCTTTACATTTTAAATGATGACAGCTTTATTTTTCTATTGATGTTAAATTTATTACGTTTCAATAACTCAGATTGAATTTTAACTGAATTATTGTAAGCTTTGTAAGGGTTTGTTGTATCTCAAATGGTGTTGTAAATAAAGTAAAAATAATATATATATATATATATATATATATATATATATATATATATATATATATATATATATATATATATATATATATATAATATATATATAATATATATATATATATATATAGTATTTAGGCTATGGGATCATCCATAAATGATGCCAGTAGATAGAGGGGCAGTGTGAGTTTAACAATAACTGACAATGGGGAGGAGATGTTGAGACCGAAATAATGTCAATTAAAAAATTGAATTAAAAAAAAAAAGTAAAATATTTTATTTAAAAAAAAAGTAAAATAATTTATGCTAGCTATGAGCAGGTTTTAGAGGTATTTACACCAACAATGTGGTCTAAAAACTTCTTGCTTTTGTTGCTTAAAACTGTAGAGGATCATAGGAAAAACAATTTAAATTCAGAAATTAGCTTGCTTATCTGAAAGAACAATTTATGTTTTTTTTTTTACTTTTAGTACTGTTGAGAATAAATGTATAATTGAACCAGAAAAAAATTGATGGTATATGCATTTTTTATATTATATTAACAATTCAGATATACCATCATAATACGATAACAAAAACTGACATCATTTTCAATGGGAGATGGCAAATTGACTGAGTTTGATAAAGGGTGAAGTTGTTCAACAAACCGGGTCATCTGACATCATTATGCATAGATGACCCTACGATTTAAGTAAAATAAGTAATCAATTTGCCATATTTCTCTATAGAAAGTGTAAGAAAAAAGCATTGTTATGCTGAGAACCTACCTATTGAGCAAACTTTGACCACCTATTTTACAAATTTGAGAGACAGAAGTGGAAGTGCGAATCGCAAAAGAACTAATAACAATGCTCTAAATTGATTTTAACTTTGTAGACTAGCATTAATATAGTATTTAGTAATAATGCATGATTTTTATAATTTGAATTTATTTCCATTAATTATGAGTTGTCAGTCTCCATTTTATAAAATGAATTAAAAAACTATTTATTTATATTATTTTTATAATAAATAAATACTAGTTTCATAATGATATTATCATCACAATGTTAATGGTATTCTTTTTAAAGTGAAATTTTGTATAAATTTTATTGTTTTAATGTTATATATATATATATATAATTATATATATATATATATATATATATATATATATATATATATATATATATATATATATACTATATATATATTATATATATATATATATCAATGTATATGTAATATATGTATATATATATTTATATATATATATGTATATATATATATATATAAATATATATATATATACAATGTATATATATATTATATTTATATATATTATATATATATATATATATATATATATATATATATATATATATATATATATATATATATATGAATATGTATGTATATATATATATATATATATATATATATATATATTTTTTTTACTTTATTTACAACACCATTTGATATACAACTAACCCCTACAAAGCTTACAATAATTCAGTTAAGATTCAATCTGAGTTATTGAAACGTAATAAATTTAACATCAATAACAACATAAAATCACGTTCAACAATGATAAACATTCTTACTGTAGTAAAATATAGTACTAACTGATAAATTTGAACAAATAAATATAAAATTAACAAAAACAATGAATAAATAAGAACATTAACTTGAACTTTAACTAAATCTTGAATTTGAATTAATTGGTACTAATTTATTCAAGCATAACCTTAAAATATATGTTTTTATAACAAATTATATGTATAACTAGTTATACATATAGTTAACTATCAGGAGTTATATGTATAACTATATGCATTTTAAAGCATATTATTTTATTTAAACATTACTTAGATCATATTACTTTGAAAACTGGACCCAGAGGCTTTATTATCAATAACACTGTGGTACTCCAGATTAAAAATTGAAAAGTTTCTGTAAATATCCTGTTATTGTTCCTTAATGTAGTTCGTAAGTCCCTTAAGTCTGAAGGAACTTATTATATCTAAAGTTAAAAGTTTTGGAGCATAAAAAGTTACCGAAACCCATCCTACTTTTTTCTTTTTTAATTATGTTGAAAGTCAAAGAACTCCAATTTAAAGAAAAATTGGAGTTCTTTGACTTTCAAACCTGCATTTCTTTGTGGGACACTGCAGTGTCCCATGCATGCAAGATTGGTTTTTGACAACATTTCAACTTGCATCAGTTAATTGTTTGCAAATAATTTACTCAAGATCTATATTTAAATAACTATAATATTATCCTAATAATACGTCTAGTTGCACAAATCCTGATCTTATTTCTATAAGGAAAGATAAAAATTATTCGTGGTACTAACATACTTGCTTGCCATTCTCTTTATTAATATAAAATTTTTTCACACAATATAAACGTAACGCAATGCAATGTCGATTTAAAATTTTTTTTTTAGTTTCCAGCTTTTAAATTAATTCCCATGCAAATCCCACAGGAAACTCAAGTGGGATTTCCCATGTGTGTAAATACCATATGGTTCCCACAATGTAACCCATGTGGGATTACCCACATAGGTTTAAGGTGACAAATTTCCATACGGATACCACATGGGAAAATCCGTCCCACATAAATCCCATCAATCCCACACGGAACCCACGCGGAACCCATGTGGGACGCGGTTTTATTTTTCACTGGGAGTAGCTTGATGGGATCTACCACCTTAATTGAGGCAAACTGGTTGGTTTTTATTGAGCTGCTTACTCTTATAAAGTAACTTAACTATATTTAAGTTTGGTGACTGAAAAGCCCAATCTAACATCCTTATACTTTTATTTTAAAGCATCCCCATGAAAAAAGCGCACATGGGATACGCGTGGATTTTTTTCCATATGTAACCCATGTGGGATACTATTATTTTGTCCCATGTGGGTTTCATATGGTAAATCCCACATGGATTCCATATGGTAAATCCCATATGGGATACGCGTGGGTTTTTACCATATGTAACCCATATGGGGATTATTATTTTGTCCCATGTGGGTTTCATATGGTAAATCCCACATGGGTTTTATGTGGTAAATCCTACATGGGATATAGGTGGAAAATACTACATGTTATAGATCTTAAATGCCACATATTTTAATCCAAATGGTATAAAAGTAGTCAATACTAGACAAATGAAAGTCCGAATGCTTCTATGATAATTTTTAAAATTCTTTTAATTTAAAAATTACTTAAATAGTAATTTAAAATTAATCATCGAAGCTTTCAGAGAGGCTTAACTTAATCTGGTAATTGCTACTTTATCCCATTTGGTATTCAAAATGTGTAGCATTTTTGATCTTTTACATGAGATGTTTTCACCTATAACCTATGTGGGATTTACCATAAACTCTTATGACGAAATTTTATAAAATTAAAAAACGTGTTGCAAAATGAATTTATTTTAAAATAAATGCCATTAATCAATACATCCAAGATGAATATTAAAAAAATTATTTTTTCTTTTGCGATTTACACGCCGTTTTTTGTGATTGAATTAATTAAATCGCTTCGGCTTGCATAATACCAAGGTTTTTAGTATCTTCTAACTTTCTTCAAACATTTTCTAAAAAAAAAATATAAATACAAATATATATAAATATATATATATATATATATATATATATATATATATATATATATATATATATATATATATATAGAGAGAGAGAGAGAGAGAGAGACACAGAGAGAGACACACAGAGAGAGAGAGAGAGAGAGAGAGAGAGAGAGAGACAGACAGAGACAGAGAGAGAGAGAAAAAGAGAGCAATTTTAATAAGGAACCTTATTAGTCGAGCAATTTTAATTATTAGCCAGGTTGAAGTCATTAATGACTACAATATTTCACAAATAATTATTTCCTAATTTATTACTTACAATGACTAACGTATTATGGGTAATTGAACACATATTATGCGTAATGAGCTTGAACCCATGAGGAGAATCCTAAAAAAAAGTGATCAAATAGGATAAGTAGTTAAACAAAAAACAAAAACAAAAATGTAAAAACCTACTTTTTCAATGATGTACACGTTGGGTGCAATAGCTACTGGATGCAAAAGTATCTTTATTTTTTCGTCACACACACGGCCTTATATAATAACAGGCCTTGACATCGCGAAATGCCGTAAAAACTGAAGCCCGATTAAACTTTCACTTTTACTTATATTGATATATTTTTATACTAGATAGGGTGTAATGGCAGTCTATGTTTTCTAATAATAATCTCAAGTAAAGACGGAAATATAAAAAGAAAACCAAAAAGTTGTTAAAAGATAATCATATTTTTCGTATTTCAAATTTCATTAAGAATATTTATGTAATATTAAATAGTATCAATAACAAGCAGAACCATAACAAAGTATATATCTATATATTAAAAAGATAACTGTATTTTTAATTTTTTTTGTTGCTAAAAATGATAACAATAAAAATCACCAACAATAAAAAACACCAACAAAAGTTGATTCAAGCAAAAAAAAAGTTTTATCAATATCTTAACAGGGTAAATAATTACAAATCCAAACATATTGAGACATATAGGCTAATGAGAAAATAAAAAACATAACAAGTAAATAGCATAACAAATTACAAAACTAATTTTCACATAAATTATGATAGCTTTAGTATTTTGGGAGTGGTAATTAGTGAGTAATTCTTTAGCAGAATATTAGAATATACTCTGCATTGTTTTTTTGTGATTTTAAATTAATATTTAGCAGCAATGAACTAAAACTGAGTAACACAAAATGTTCTGTATAAAGGGTCAGTACCACCTTGAAAAAAAAAAGCAAAATATTGACCATTAGAAAAGAGCATCAGAAGGAATTTCAAGCCCGCCTCTGTTTAGGCTATACAGATAACTTCCATATTTATAATAATAATTGGTAGAATCATCATAAATTTTTATTTCGCTTTTTTGCACATAGCCAGCTATGTAAACTATAGCCACTAATGTAGATTTATTAACTGAGCTTTCAAGATCATGTATATTATCCAGAAGTTCTTTTTCATCAGTAGAAATATCTCTAAAACATATGTCACAAGTATGACCATCGATACCATCAACAGGAATGTCAAGTTGTAATATCAACTTAGTAAGTTGAATATTAATTTTTTCAATTACAGATTTAGCGTTTATAAAGTAAGTACCTCCAGATCCCTGTCAAAGCTTAGAAAAAGCTTTTTCAAGTGGATCTGTTGAAAACCAACCTAATAAGACATACTTTGCTCCATTACTCAACAAAGTTTCTACAAGATCAACAAAGCCATAACATAAATGCGCTATTGCATTGCTAGTATCTAGCGTAAGCTGTTTACACGCTTACCTGTAGGTTTCATAAAATTTGACAGTTCAGCAATATCTCGTAGCAGTTGTAACTGTTGATCACCAACTAAGTGGATTTCTTCGCATAATTCATTTCTAAACCGAATGCCAGCACAGTATAGAGACATAACAACATTTGAAAAAAAATTATTTTTCAATAAATACAGCAGTACCTTCAAATGCTTTATTTTCGATCTCTTGATGCGTTCTTAATGCAGGTACTGTTTCTTTGCAAAAAACAGACAAACAAAACTTTACAGATTGTCTCTCTATTGGTTTTGGATAAACTGATTTAGCTGTAAGTTAAGAGAGTTTAAAAAGACTATTGCACTCGGTTTTATATATAGTTTCTAAATCACTCCACTTAGCCAAAGCCAGTTCTTTATTGTTCAAAAGTTGAAGTTCCCCAGTCTTTTTTGTCAACCAATTGTTTCATATAGATTTTAGTAGATGCACATAATCATACAATAAATATATACCTGATGTTGTTAACCATGGTTTACTATCAACTGTTTTAAACATTCCAAAAAATCTTTGATTTACACGGTTACCATCAGTAATTATTACCAGTGTCTTACTATTTTCAATATTATTTATTGTATAGACAATTTGTTGACATTGAGCAAACTGAAATTCAGAGGAAAGATTTGCAACAGGTTGAGCTCTACATATAAATTCTGGACCTCCAAAAAGACATTTAATCATAAATGATAAAATTGTTTTAGCTAACTTTTCAGGGTAGTTTACTGCTTGACCAAACAAAGCACCTCTTGGGTAAAGTAATAAAGCTTTGACATAGACCTCATCAATTAGTAGTATGGAAATTCTTTTTAATGGATTTAAATTCATAAAAATAATATTTATGAAAACTAGGTCCTCCATTGAGCTTATTTTTGAAGTCAATCATGTTTAAGTCCTTATACTTGGCAACTTGTAGTCAATACACAAACAATCATATAAACTTCGTTGTAGTTGTAATTGATATTGTAGTTGTATAAATTGATATTTTTGTTGTAGTTGAGATAGTTCGACTTGCAAAGAGATACACAGCATTTCAAAGGCATTTTTAAGGCATTTAAAAAAACTAATAGTTAGCTTGACAATATTATTACCTTACAATGTTAACGCCTTGAAACTTACAACGTTATCGTCTTGAAGTTGCGCTATCTAATTTATAAACCAATCAAATTTTAAAGATTTATTAAAAAAGCGCGAACACAAACTTTTGTCTAATGTTAAAAGATGAAAATGTAAACACAGTATTAGGAATTGGCCTTCAGATTAACAAATTTGTTGCGCGATGCAAGGCCTGTTCTAGTAATAACAGGCCTTGACATCCGCGGTCACACATAATATAATATTCTGAAACTAATAAACAAAAATCTAAATTTCTATAAATAAATTTATTCTTTGATCATTGCCTTTATATCCTATCTTATTTTCATATCATAATTTATTATGGTATTATTTATATAACATATCACAACAATATTATTAAATTTGTGATGTTCAAATATCATATGAACATTCTCTAACATGTTCATATGATATTTGAATATAGTTCTTGAGTATATTATCTGCAAACAATTGACTGATGCAAGTTCAAATGTTGTCAAAAACCAAGCATGCATGCATGGGACACTGCAGTGTCCCACACGAAATGCTGGTTTGAAAGTCAAATTTTCTTTAATAAAAAAAATATTAAAATAGGGGGGAGATAAGTTTCTGTAACTTTTTTTATGCTCCAAAACTTTTAACTTTAGATATAATAAGGTCCTTATGACTTAAGGGACTTACAAACTAAATCAAGGAACAAAAACAGGATATTAACAGAAACTTTTCAATTTTTAAACTGGAGTACCACAGTGTAATTGGGAATAAAGTCGCTGGGTCCAGTATTCAAAATAATATGATCTAAAGTAATATATAAATTAAATAAAATGCTTTAAAATGCATGCAGTTATACATATAACTCCTGATAGTTAACTATATGTATAACTAGTTATACATAAAATTTATTATATAAACTTATTTTTTAAGGTTATGCTTGAACAAATTAGTACCAATTAATTCAAATTCAAGATTTAGTTCAAGTTCAAGTTCTTATTTGTTCATTGTTTTTTCACTATTTTATATTTATTTGTTCAAATTTGTTAACTAGTACTAATTCTTACTACAGTAAGAATATTTATCATTGTTGAACGTGATTTTATTAGTAACTTAATTTTACTTTCAACATATTTTGACAACACCCTTTACATTTTAAATGATGACAGTTTTACTTTTCTATTGATGTTAAATTTATTACGTTTCAATAACTCAGATTGAATTTTACTGAATTATTGTAAGCTTTGTAAGAATTTGTTGTATATCAAATGGTGTTGTAAATAAAGTAAAAATTATATATATATATATGGGAGGGAATGTTGAGACCAAAATAATGTCAATTAAAAAATTGAATTAAAAAAAAAAGTAAAACAATTTATGCTAGCTATGAGCAGGTTTTAGAGGTATTTACACCAACAATATGGTCTAAAAACTTTTTGCTTTTGTTGCTTTAAACTGTGAGAGGATCATAGGAAAAACAATTTAAATTCAGAAATTAGCTTGCTTATCTGTCATCATCTGACATCATTATGCATAGATGATCCTAAGATTTAGGTAAAATAAGTAATCAATTTGCCATATTTCTCTTTAGAAAGTGTAAGAAAAAAGCATTGTTATGCTGAGAACCTACCTATTGAGCAAGCTTTGACCACCTATTTTATAAATTTGAGAGACAGAAGTGGAAGTGCGAATCGCAAAAGAACTAATAACAATGCTCTTAATTGATTTTAACTTTGTAGATTAATATTAATATAGTATTTAGAAATAATAAATGAAGTTTACATGATTTTTATAATTTGTATTTATTTCTTGTATTTTATTTGTATATTTGTATTTAATTATCAGTTGTCAGTCTCTATTTTATAAAATGAATTAAAAAACTATTTATTTATAGTATAATATTAATACATAAATACTAGTTTCCTAATGCTATTATCATCACAATGTTAATGGTATTCGTTTTAAAGTGAAATTTTGTATCAATTTTATTGTTTTAATGTTGTGTGTATATATATATATATATATATATATATATATATATATATATATATATATATATATATATATATATATATATATATATATATATATTATTTTTACTTTATTTAAAACACCATTTGATATACAACAAACCCCTACAAAGCTTACAATAATTCAGTTATGATACAATCTGAGTTATTGAAACGTAATAAATTTAACATCAATAGAAAAGTAAAGCTGTCATCATTTAAAATGTAAAGGGTGTTGTCAAAATATGTTGAAAATAAAATTAACAAATAAAATCACATTCAACAATGATAAACATTCTTACTGTAGTAAGAAATAGTACTAATTAACAAATTTGAACAAATAAATATAAAATTAACAAAAACAATGAATAAATAAGAACTAACTTGAACTTTAACTAAATCTTAAATTTGAATTAATGGTATTAATTGCTTTTAAGCATAACCTTAAAAAATAAGTTTCTATAACAAATTATATGTATAACTAGTTATACATATAGTTAACTATCAGGAGTTATATGTATAACTATATAGGAGTTATATGTATAACTATATCAGGAGTTATATGTATAACTATATGCATTTTAAAGTATACTATTTTATTTAAACATTACTTTAGATTATATTACTTTGAAAACTGAGACCAGAGGCTTTATTCCCAATAACACTGTGGTACTCCAGATTAAAGATTAAAAAGTTTCTGTTAATATCCTGTTTTTTGTTTCTCAATGTAGTTTGTAAGTTTCCTAAGTCATAAGGACCTTATTATATTTAAAGTTAAAAGTTTTGGAGCATAAAAAAAGTTACAGAAACTTATCTCCCCACCACCACCACCCTATTTTTTTCTTTTTTAACAAAGAAAATTGGGAATTCTTTGACTTTCAAACATGCATTTCTTTTGTGGGACACTGTAGTGTCCATGCACATGCATGCTTGGTTTTTGACAACATTTGAACATTCATCAGTTAATTGTTTGCAGATAATATACTCAAGATCTATATTCAAATAACTACTATATTATCCTAATAATACGTCTATTTGCACAAATCTTAATCTTATTTCTTTAATGAAAGATAAACATTATTCGTGGTTTTTACATACTTGCTTGCCATTCTCTATATTAATATAAAATATTTTTACACAGTATAAACGTAACGCAAAGCAATGTCGATTTAAAAATTTTATTTAGTTTTTTAAAAAGTTTTTTTTTTAGTTTCCAGCCTTCAAATTAATTCCCCTGCAAATCCCACATGAAACCCCCGTGGGATTTCCCATGTGTGTAAATACCATATGGTTCCCACATGTAACCCATGTGGGATTACCCACATGGGTTTAAGGTGACAACTTCCATACGGATACCACATGGGAAAATCCGTCCACGTAAATCCCATCAATCCCACACGGAACCCACGCGGAACCCATGTGGGACGCGGTTTTATTTTCACTGGGATGGAGTAGCTAATTTCAATGTGTACTTTAGATCTCGATTTCAATGGGCACGGACGTAAAAAAGACGTCCTTTAAATGTCTTTTAAACGTCTTTAAACGTTTTGGACGTCTTTTGATCGTTTGAAGAACCTTCGTACAATGTCCATTCGGGTCCTGTTAAAAGATAAAATTAGGAGATGAGTTCGTACTTTGGTGTTCCGAGTTCTCAGTGGTTCTCAGTTTTCGTTTCATAATATTAGTTCAACCTTCTTTTTGTCATAATTTCTTTGATAAATTACATTAAAATCCACTAAAACAAAGGAACCCTAGAACTCTCAAGGTCCTATGATAAAGAAAAAATAAATTCAAGATTTTTATAAAATGTTACAACAATTTTAATAAAGCCTAAATCAATTGTCTTTATGTTTGACAGGTATTTTTTCTCCTACATTTACAGGATTTTAACATTTTTTCAGTTATAAGGGAGAGCGGGGTTGATCGTCGCCAATTTTTACGTTTTAGACTTCTTTTATTTTATTTTTTATTAAAACTTTGCGCAAAAGTTTTTTGTAACTATTACAACGATTTCATGACATTGAATTAAACATATTTTATTTTAAAATCATTTTTCAAAGACCTCTGCAGTGTGACAATCAATCCCAACCAATGGGTTGGTTGTCACAGAGTGGGGTTGGTTGTCACAGCTCTTAGTATGTTTTGGATTTCAACCAGTTAATGCAAATTTGAGTACAACTTAATTTTGTTAATATAATTTGACTTTAACAATTTGTTTTTGTTTCCATTCACATGTAATTTAGGATTTTTATTCTTACTAGTTTGCTTATCTCTTTTTGATGCTAACCTTTGACTTGCTTTAGGAAAAGGCCAAATACTCTTAGGTAATATGTTTGAATTTTTAAAAACTAATCAAGGTAATTGGATCTTTGTCAGAGATTCTATTTGATACAAGTGGATTTTAAGCTTCTGTCTAGCTGATTAGCCGGTATCTGAATAAATTTTTTAATCCTTGTATTTGGTGATTCTAGTTGGACTGAATACGGTAGATAGATTTCTTTATTTGAATCAGCATATGAAAAAGATGGATTTGGGTGATCAGTTCTATAATTATGATGACATATGACATAATCAGCATCATTAAAAGTATCAAGATCTAATGGGTAAATACCCATTGCAACAAAACTAATAAAAATTTTCTTTGGATATACAGCCTGCTATACAGCTTTTTATGTGTTACTTTTTAATTAAATTATATAGAATTTACCAATAACTTTAAGTAGCGTTTTAAAAAAAAAAAAAAAAAAACGTGTGCAGCAAAAAAACGTCGTTAAAGCCGTGCGCATTTATTTTGTGACAAGTAACCCCTTAAATGCTAGTAGAAAGACACCTGTAAATTTACCTAAAAGCGTGTGATTTTCATAAGCATTTTTTTATGACTACGTTTCTCAAATAAATAATAAACTCTATAAATGTGCATTCGAAACACAATAAAATAGTTTCTGCATAGAAAAAGAAAAACTCTAAGTATGTGAAAATTAACTTTTACATATCAAAAACAAAAAACTTTTTTTCCACACTCTAAGAAGAGATGGAAATAACTGTGAAAATGTCTTATTTAGAATAAAGTTTTTGTTGCACGGAATAAAAATTCTAAATTATATTTAGATTTTTTGTTATAAAGTTTGTAACAACAAACACACGTGACAATCAACCTAGCTCTCCCTCTTTCTTTTCATTTTTCTTCCACGATTTTGTAATGAGGAACTTATAGAAAAAACTTCTTTGATAAAAGATAGATTTGAATAGTTTCGATTTTTTTTTTTGTTTTTTTGAACCTTTTTTGGTTTAAATTTTTTTATGCAACTTCACTAAATCATACAACAAAAAAGTTAAACATGAATTAGTTGTGATTTTTTTTACTTTCACTTTCTTTGGATTCATTGGGTAATTTTTAAAAAATTAAACTTTCATATGAATGTTATATGATTTAAGACTTCGAGATGGTTAAAAACCTAAACATGGACAAGGAGGTCTTTTTAATAAAGATAATAAATACACTATGTTCTAATTGATTGACAAATCAATTAGAACTTTCATGCCAACTCAAACTTTTAAAATACTTATAATAAAACAGTAAGCGAAAAAAAAGCAGATCTATTCCAAATAAAATTGATTTTACTTGGAAAACAAGACAAAAGGTTTAAAAATAGAATAGAGAGAATCAATGTGCTTTTGATAACTATAAAGAACAGAGAATGCACCATAATAAAACATAAAAATGTAATTCCTGGATCACGTTTTTTTCCTAAAGAAATTTTACTTTTTTGAAAATCTTTTTTTTTTCTTTCCTATTTATTTTACTTAATTGCAACTTTCTTTGAAATGGATTTCTATAATCAAAACATCTATATTTATATGCAGGATGCTAAAAATATGTAAAAATTAACTATATAGTGCGCCGGTAAGAGTTGTCAAAAGTCAAATTTTATGTCAGAAAAGGATTTCTTGATTAAAAAACATCTTTTTAATATATTTATAATACGTCAATTTCATGTAAATTGACCCTAAAAATGTGTAGTTGGCTATTACCCACATACATGTGAACAACGTATGTAAAACCATCGCGAACGTCGGAAGTTTTTTTCTGATGTAAATCCAACGTTGATCCAATGTCGTGTGTGTTAGCAATGATTTTAATGAAAAAATTTGTATCGCCATAATTATAAACAACTTGCGCAGTTATATTAGTCCGATATAGGTAAAAATATTGCAAAAATTGATTGATTCTATATTCTAAACCCATTGTCGATTCAATATAAGGTAGATTAGGATAATATGAGCACCCTGGCACTATGAGCATACTTAAAAATTTCTTAGATCTTAGCAGTGAATTTAAGTTGCTTTGTATTTTTCGAATCGACTTTATGTGGTGATAATAGGAATCAGTACAATTAGCGTAAATTTATATGCAGTAATAAGCCACTATTACCTAATTAAATCTAGAAGAAAAAATTTCGGGTGTCCAAATATCTAAGTGGATCATGAGTATGGATCCCTAAAAATTGTTTATTTGCAAAAATTTTAGATCCAGCATAATAATTTTTGAAAATATTCCATTTTTTGCTTAAGGTGCGCATATTACCCTAATCTACTCTATATAAATAAACGTTAATCCAATGTATGCAACTCAATGCACAGTGAAGTTTTTGTTAATGACAACAAAAACTTAATGAAGTTTCATTAAGTTTTTCTTCTCTTTTACTTATATACTTATTTTTGATCCGTCAAAGTGGGATATGATGTTCTTTAGTGAGCTGAACATGTTTTCGTGGGTCTCGGTACGTAGCCTCTAGAGACCACATACATCATACATCATAAAGGCTTGACGGATAGCTAGATGAATAGCTGCTAACAACATAAAAGAGCGTTTTTCGAAGCTTCCAAAATAAGTCAACGTACTTCAAGACGTCTAAAATAGACGTTTTGCAATACATCTAAAATAGATGTACGTTAAATCATTTGGAAGCTTCAAGACGTTGACTCGTTTGAGAAGCTGCAAGACTGCAAGACGTCTAAAAAATTGGTCTATTATAGATGAAGTAACTCTTCCAGTTACTTTACTTATAATAGACCAAGTTTTCTTGGTATCAAACTTATTTTTATCCAGCTGGTTAGAACAGAACTTAATTTTAGCTTGTTTCAAGTTATTTTGATTAAACTTTTTACGTGTTTATGTTTTGTACGCATTTTCGTCATTTTCTTTTTTCGATTTTAGAAATTATAATATTTTAAATTAATTATATAAATTATATAAAATTATATATTTATAAAAATATAAAGCTTTTGTTTTCTTTTTGATGATTTTATCAAACTATTTGACATCCATGGGTTTTTAAGCTTTTTTTTTTTTTTAGTGGTTAATTTTGGGCAGACATTGTCCAAAACATTTTGAAAAATATTCGAAAATTCGTCAAATGCGCTATTGGGGTCTGCAGAGGAATAGACGTTTTCCCTTCGCTCTTCGTACAGCTTTTTTTTTTAAGTT
Organism: Hydra vulgaris; assembly: GCF_038396675.1. Taxonomy (NCBI): domain Eukaryota; kingdom Metazoa; phylum Cnidaria; class Hydrozoa; order Anthoathecata; family Hydridae; genus Hydra; species Hydra vulgaris. Next base: position 44,428,850 of record NC_088927.1, on the reverse strand, counting down.
TATCTTTTTTAGGCTTTTAAAACAAAGATATCCTTTAGTAACAAATATTTTTTTTATTTTCGTTGTTAGATGAAACTCCGTGCTCAATATGATAGATAGGATCTGATCAGAGAAATCTGTAATAAAAATACCTGATTCAAAAATCTAAAAAATTATTAGTTAAAATATTATCAATTGCGGACGAAGTAGTTTTTGTAATACGCGTAGGCTTAAAAATGGTATATATAATGTTAAACTCAAGTAATAAATTAAAAAAGTTTTTTGTATTCACAAATTTTTTGTAACACATAGCATTCAAGTTTAAATCACGGCAAGAAAATGTGCTTATTCTGAATTTGCGATATAATGGTTCTAAGGCTATTATAAAAGTTAATCTGTTTACCGCGATGGTAAGTGCGAGGTAAGCAAATTAACTTTCATATAAGTATATTAGTAAATATAGCGAGAAGATTAAAAAAGGCTTACCAGATTTATTTAGAATTCAATAGACAAAGTATCATTATATTTGTTTGCTTTACTAAAGGTCTTTTTTGCTTTAAATACAAACTTGTCAAAAATATAGATTGCAACGCCGCCTCTCATGCCTCCAACACGTGGTTGACTTATTATTTTATACGACGATAAATTGTAGAAAGAATTTTCTGATTAAGACAGTTTTGCATCTTCTTCAGTTTCTGAGATACATATAACATCAAAAAAGATTTATAGAGTAATAAAAAAAAGTTTATAGAGTAATAAAAATGTTCAATAGCTTCAATTTTTTTATTCATTGATTTTATGTTTGTACTTAAGATACTAAAATTTTTATTATGTTTTTCTCTATTAAACTCGTCAAGTTTATAGTATGAGTTGTCGAGACAACTTATATTTATTTGAGTCAAAAAACTATGCTCATTTTTGTTAGATCTCAAAGAGTTTAAACATAGAGACTCGAAGTTTTTAATATTAATTGAAATTAATATTATTTTTGTTAGTTAAACACATTTTCTTAGTAGATCGTTTAATAATTTTTAATCGAAGTCAATAAAAAAAAATAAAAACAATAAAAACAATACAAATAAATTTGTTTTCACTTATCTTTGTTTGTCTTCGCATTGCTTATACTCGGCATTTCTCTTACGACTAGACGGTTGTATAGTAGGGTACAAAGATCTTGCTAGCGATCTAATTCCATTTGTTCTTGCTCAATAGAGAAAAGCAAATGTTAAGTTTCAACAATCAGTTATTATTGGTGTGAAATCGCCTAAAATTAAAATTCTTTGGGAAAAAGTAGTCAAACGTTGCATGGGGAAGAACTAAGGCAAAAGTAAAAGAAGAACTTATATTGAAGTTAGATAAGCTAATCGACCTCATAACATGTCCTCAAATGGTCCTAATAACATGTCCTCATAAGATACTTCTGTGTGAACATGATCTGTCTGGGTGTTCTTCCCCCTAAAATTGTAAAAGTAAAGCACGTATAAATTGCATCTGTATTTTTTCTCCTTAAAAAAATTCCAACTAGCTCAAGTGGTTATACAGTCAAAGAAATAAGACTGGTGAAAAGTCTGACATGCAGATGGGACATACTAATAAGATTGAGACAAACTTAGAAAAAAATATAAGACAAAAATCAGTGAAGAAAAAGCTTATGAGAAAAGAATGAAAAAACTACAAGATATCTAGCATTATTCGAGGTAAATACAATTTCATAATAAAAAATATTTTTTTTGCTTATATAGCAAAGAAAATATATATACATATATTATAAAGAAAATATATATACATATATGCATATATATATATATATATATATATATATATATATATATATATATATATATATATATATATATATATATATATATATATATTAGGGGTAATCAAAATTTAGGTCATGGAAAAAATTTCACTAACAAATAGGCAATTTTTTGCGGACTATAATAAAAAAACGAAAAACTGTTTTTTTTTTGTTTTTTTTTAATTATTTTTTACCTCGCGCTGGCCTCATCAAGTTTTCAAAAAAAACTTTTTTTTATAGACTGCATAATATAACGAGAAATAAATAAAAAAACTGGATACTATTTTAACAAATGAATGTTTATGTTATATAAAAGATATATACCAAAAATTATCATTGTAGGTTAATTTTGATACTTTGCGCTAGACCTATAAAAATGTTGACCTGTTTTACTTGTTGCAACCAAACGATCAGTGAAATCCACGTTTTTCTGGCGGTGGGTCTTCTAATGTAAATAGAACTTTGATTTTTTTTATCTATGCTTAAATTCTTTATAGAAACATAATAATCAACAGTGTATTTTGATTACCCGCCTTAAAAAAAAATTAACAGAATTAAAAAATGAGAACAAGAAAGAGAGAATTAGAGCCTGTTGACAGTGGTAGTGGTTGCTCCAGCTCTCACAAGCCCAAAAAAAGCCGCCCAAGTACCAGAATGAAGAATAATTTTTTAGTTGGAAGTTCTGCAAAAATGACATTTGTTATGCTTCCTCTCAGGATTGATGTTTTGAAGCACCTGCTATATCTCCAGGAAAAGAAGCTACAGAACACAAAAATTGACTCACTGATATCTTGCCAGCTTTGTGTTGGTTTCAGGTAGGATAAAAGTGTATTCAAGCCAAATAGTTACAATTTAGAACTATAATTTAAATAATAACTATTTTAAAAAAATAGCGAAATGTATTTTAATAACCCTTCGTTTTTTTAAATAGAATGGTATGTACCACAGTAACAGAGCTGTGTCAAAATGAATGCATTTTAGGATCACTCATGTTTACGTGGCTTAGATCTGGATTCCCAGTTATTAGTGCTAGTAGGCTGATCATGAATATCAAGGCATATATCACAAAGTATATGAATTTGAAGAAGTCACAGCACAAGACAAGCCAAGGATCGGTCGCTTCCAGGAAAGAGTTTATTGTTTCATTAAGAGGTAAGTGAAATTTTCATAAAATAACACAAATTATGACAAATAACTGTTTGGATTTGAATATATTATTCTAGAATTTTTTACTTATCATAACAAAAAATAAATTGTAATTTTATTATATCAATTAACTTACTTTACTTTTTATAGGACTATTTTGGGCAAGCACTGACCACAGGACACTCATTAAAGCTATTAAGATGGATAAGTTCATATTAAAGGAAGACAAAGCAAATGACATCACCTTCATCAGAGATCAGATAACAGATCACAAGATGTGTATATAAGATCTAGACAAAACCAGAGCTGACTATTCAAAGCAAAATAAAAAAAGAGATCTGGAAAGAGTGACTAATAGACAACCTTTTATTTTAGATGGTCAGGATTCTGTACTTAATACTTCAAGTTCATCTGACACACTCAGTTCAAGTGGCAGTGAGTATCAGCCTAGTCCTGCCAAAAAACAAAACACATCAAACTCTCAATCTCAACATATTGACGTTAGCAAAGACACCATACATAACACAATGAGAACAGCTCTGGGAGCCAACATATCTGTCAATAAAATCACTGCTACTCTAACAAAGTTGGTTATTGAAGGGGAGGTGATCCAGATAAGCTGCCTCTTTGATATTCAAGTGTATATAGAATGAAAAATAAAATACTTGATGAAGATTTTGAAAAGTTAAAAAAGTTATTGCAGTATCATATTAACCACAAAGATGGCAAGCTTGAACTACATTTTGATGGGAAAATAATAAAGGATTTAATACCTGAGCATTGTGACAAAGCGAAGGACAGGATCTGTGTACTTGTAGGTTTTAATGGTGAGAAAGAACTATCTTCTAGGTGCACCAGGTATTGAATCTGGCACTGGCCTAAACCAGTTTAATGCAATCAGTGAACTTTTAGCAATACTGGAAAACTGCGTGGAGCTATATACAGGTAAATAAAAATAAGAATATATTTTTAAAATCTTATTACTAACTTTGTTGTTTGAATTTTTAAAGTACTATAACAATTATGTAAGGCTACAGAAATATTGATAATAATTTGACTGTGGTAAATATGAAATGTAAGAACGTTTTGTACTTTCAAGATTGAGATCTGACCTTGGCAAGCCCTTACTGATATTGGCCTGCCGTCACCACGTAGAAGAGGTTCACATCAATCATTTCGAAAAGGCTATTGGTTGCAAGGCCACTGTTGGTCCTGGCATTCCATTGATACTAAAAGTTGCCAGCTAAATAGGTTTGAATGGAAACCTGTTTGTGGAACTTGACTAGAACCTCAAGCCAGTGAAGCAAAGAACCAACTTATGGAGATAGTAAAAACTAAAGCTTTTAAAAACTCAGAGGTTAGTTTAAAAATATCGTAAGCAGACATTTATTAAAACTCAATGTAAATATTTTTAGAAGCATTTTCTTTATTGCGTAATAGTATTTAGATTTAGGAAACATTCAATAAAAACACAATAAACTTTAGACTGGTAAGAAGAGAGATGACTACCATGAGCTGCCAGAATTATGTCTTATGTCCCTGGACCCAAGCTTAAGCTTCAAGTTTAACACTCCTGCTGCTGTGCATGATGCCAGATTCATGACTGAAGGTATTTATTAAATGAAAATTCTCCTTCTTAAAGATTTTTGTGCAAAACTATATAGATCTGGATTTAGCTCTCATCACCAGGATGGGCAAGTTTATTGCTATCTTCTATGTAGCCAAGTTTCTGACTAATAAGAAGCCAGACATTGCTCCATTACATGTATTTAAACAAAGTACAAGCATTAAGTTTAAATATAAATTTACTATTACTAAATTTTATGCATTAACTGTAAATTTAAAAAATTACAAAAATATATCATTTTTTCTTTATCAGGACTTGAATTCTGTTTGGAAGATGTCCAGGTATGTTGAGGATAAACCTGCTGCATCCAACTGTTGTTCCAATTGTGCTGGCAAATTCAGAAGATTCAATTACTGAACAAGAAAAGGAGGGGGATCGCCAAAAAGCTCTATAACATACCCATACCAAATGATTATGACATGCTATCCATGTAATATAACAATAAAGGTTTCTTGCCTGAAATAAAAGACATGTCTGTACTTGAGAAGCGGCCAGAACTGGTTGACTTTATCACTGCTGAATCGTGGCTAATTTTTGAGATTTTAGGCCATGACAAAACCAAGTCCAAATAGATGATTTATCCAGCTAGCTCCTGGAATATCGATTCTGATTATTTAGAGTTCCAGTCGTACGTCAAAAACTTGGCTGTCGTCAATGATTGTAGTGAGGGGGCTGTAAAGCTGGTACAGGAAACAGTGTGTCAAGTTAAGTCTGAGCATAAGCTGCAAAAGCTGCTCAAATTCAAAAACAACTGGACCGTGCAATCCTCAAAGACCAAAGCTGTCTACCGTAAATCAGCTGAGCAGAAAACACCAGCTCAACTTTTGAAAGAGTTTCCTGAAATAGAAGGTATAAATGTATTCAGATCCTGTGAAATGGACACTGAATCAGATAGTAGCATTGATTTGTTTCCTGATGTTGATGCCATAGAACAACTGTTTTGTGACCATGAGGCTGCTAATTACAGCTAATTAGCTATATTTTGTTGAATTTTTGTTTAATAAACTTTTACTATTATTTACCCCCCCCCCTTCCTTTTTTTTTAAGGCGGATAATCAAAATACACTGTTGATTATTATGTTTCTATAAAAAATTTAAGCATACCTAAAAAAAATAGAAAATTCTATTTACATTAAAGACCCATCGCCAGAAAAACGTGGATTTCACTGATCGTTTGGTTGCAACTAGTAAAACAGGTCAACATTTTTATAGGTCTAGCGCAAAGTATCAAAATTAACCTACAATGATAATTTTTGGTATATATCTTTTATATAAAATAAAAATACTTTTGTTAAAATAGTATCCAGTCTTTTTATTTATTACTCGTTATATTTTGGAATCTATAAAAAAAAAGTTTTTTTTTGAAAACTTGATGAGGACAGCGCGAGTTAAAAAATAATTAAAAAGAAAAAACAGTTTTTCGTTTTTTATTACAGTCCGCAAAAAATTGCCTATTTGTTAGTGAAATTTTTTCCATGACCTAACTTTTGAATACCCCTAATATATATATATATATATATATATATATATATATATATATATATATATATATATATATATATATATATATATATATATATATATATATATATATATATATATATATATATATAAATATAAATATATATATATATATGCATATATATGTATATATATATATATATATATATATATATATATATATATATATATATACATACATACATACATACATATATACATACATATATATATATATATATATATATATATATATATATATATATATATATATATATATATATATATATATATATATATATATATATATGTATATATATATAAATATATACATATACATATAAAACGAAAATAATATTTGTAAAAGTTTTGTTTTAGGTCACAGAAAAACAAGATATAGAATTATATGAATAATATCAAACAAATATTTCTCCTGATATTCCTCTCAATGATTACTATAATCCAGTTAATGTTAACTTTACTTAAATTGTTGGTTATAAGGCTTCTAAAGGATAAATTAGTTGTCTATGTTCTCCTTGTAACACAATTTTTAGAAAAGAAGTCAAGAAAAAACACTATTTCAATAATAAACACAGCAATGACTAGTATAAGGTAATTATATAAATTATTATTTTGTTGAGCAGCAAAAGTTGGGATAATGAATTAATAAAAATAAATTTAAACTAGTTTTATTTTATAGGTTTGGGATTTCACCTGCCGCAACTGCAGCAATTGCTACAAGTTATTTGCAAGATTTAATTGAAGCAGGATTTCTCATCTCTGAATATTCTTACCTTGCTTGTGATTCTTCTAAGTTGACGAGAGAGAAAAAAAAGTCATGGTAGTGGCAAAGAATAATGACAACTTCAATCGTCCAAAAGCAGATAGTATTAGCATTTACTTTGATGGAAGAAAAGATTCAACAAGCGATGGTTAATGATTCAAATAGACACTACATCTTATTATTATCAAAGAGCAGCACATTACTGTGACTATAGGACCTGGTGGTCGATATCTTGATCATTTTACTCCAAATGCACATACTCATTCAGGTAAACCAGCTAAAAAGATTGCTGAAGGTGTTTATAATTTGCTGCAACAATATAATCTTACTGAATCATTTTTAGGACTTGGAGCTGATAGAACTTCAATTAACACCGGCTGGAAAGGTGGGGCTATAACACATCTTGAAAAGCTTTTAGGTCACAAATGCCACTGGACCATATACATGCTTCATACAAATGAGTTATTTTTGCGTCACCTAATAGAAGGAGTTGATGGACTAACATCATGTAGTACTGGCATTGTGGGTCCAGCGGGAAAATCTTTTCCTGATGTTAATAAAATGGAGTAAAATCCTCAATTTACAGCTTTTCCAGAGGAAGAGAGCCTTGTCAACATTCCATAAACAATACTAAAAAATATGTCAACAGATCAAAACAAACCTACAAGTTATGTAAAGCAGTTAAGATCAGTGTACTGCCACCTAATCTTAGAGAAATTCAATGAGACACATTAAGTCATGCCAAATCGATCACTACTGGCATGAGAATAGTCTTTATGTGGACAAGGAAACTTAACTGATCAGAATTTGAAAAATCTTGAGTTACTTGTCTTATTTTGTTTACAATTTTACTTTAAGCTTTTTTTGACATTAAAGTTAAAGTCAGACTTGAAGATGCTTCCAATCACATTCTGTCTCAATTGAGAATTCTTAGAAATTAACCTGTTATGGTAAGAGAAATTGTGACTCCCTACATCCAGTTAGGCGCTTGGTATGCGAACCATGAAAGTTTATTAATCTCTTTATTATCTAGTAATAATGCAGAAGACCGCAACTTTGCAGTTGACCGAATATAGGAGCAAAGGGGTAATGATATTTATGGAGATATGCGAATCAGACCAAGAAAAGTAGCATCCATGTCAGAAGTTGGATCAGATGCAAGAGATGGATATATTAGAGCTAGAGCTCAACATAGAAAGTTGCTACCTGTTTTTTAAAACAAAGAAAGAAATTTTAATAAATTTTCAATGTCAATAGATTTGAAAGATATGTTATTTTATTTTATTGTTTTTTTCTAATATTGCTATCTATTGTTTTTTGGGGAAACCGCATCACTGGCACCACCTTTGTTTCTAATGAAACAAAAAAAATAACTGTTATAAGCAAATTTGTTAATTCATAAAACCTCATTGAAAATTGAAGACCTCCTCCCTTGAAATGTCCAGAATCTGAATTGCTGGTAGGATCCATGCAAGATATCATATCAAAAAACAGAAACAAGTATCGAAAAAACTTGCAACTGGTCTAAAACATTATTTGCATTGACGAAATTAAATACAAACTAATACACTTTGCAATTCCAACCAACTCGATTTTTAAAAAAAGAGGCTTTGTAACAGACGATCTCTGCCCTCAATGTATGAAAAAAACGGAAAACTTTCCCCATATGATGTTTAGATGTGAAAAAGCACAACCACTCATAAAATACACACTTGCTCTTATTCATAAAATCTATCCACATCATCCACCTCTTAAAAATACATTCAAAACTTTACTTTTTCCTTTAACACCTGTAAATAGTTTTTATATCGGAAATTTACTTCTTAACGAACTTTTATATAAATTATATTGTAATAGAATGAGGTCGTTCCTTGAAAAGTTGATGTTTGCTAAAGTGAGTTTGTTAGAGGAATTCCAAAACAAAATCAAAAAGATTTTGTATGAAGAATTCGAAATTTCAAAAATATCACACAGTAAAGAGTTTTTTCTTTTACAATGTAAAAAAAATCTGGA
>NC_088927.1:44397500-44412500 GCF_038396675.1 Hydra vulgaris | reverse complement strand
TATGTTTAGTAGCCTTGTCACATGTTTACAAGGTTCTCCATCCTTAACAAGTTGGATAGCTCTTTTAAGTTTACTATCAGTGTAAGTTTTTGACTGTTTTTGAGTTAATTTTATATAGTTTCTCACCATTTCCACAAATTTGTTATAAAAAAGTGAAAAATATGAGCTAAAAACTCAAATTATTTGTATCTTTAAGTATTAATTTTATTATTGAAAATATTATAAGAATAAAAACCAGTATTTTCAAAAGGTGCTCAATTACCCGACCTTACTTTAAACGCATATATTTTATGAACAATTTATTTATAAGACTTGAAAACTTATACGAGTTTACTGCAATATATGAATGGTATACTAGAAAAAAATTTAAAATTCTAAGAAAGTTTTAACTACAAATGCTTACCCTTAGTGTTTCCAGTTAATAGTTTTTACGGTATTCTATGAATCTACACCGTGATATAATTAACTTGTTATTGGTTATTTATTTCCTTCCAAAAGAACTGTATTTAACAAGTTACTTTATGTATTTTTAGCTTGAAAGTGAACTAAGCATTATTAATAAATGTTTTACTTGTCTTTTAAAATGAATATGTTAACGGGTGCGCGATTACCCCGTGAAGTGCTCTATTTCCCCACGCTACGGTATTAAAAGAAAACAAAAATAATATTTTTTAAGTTTTATTCATTTATGTTATTTGAATTGCTTATCGTGTATTTTTGTGTATTGTTTACAATGCCGTCTGATTATGTGTACATTTTACATTTTCGCGAATTTCTATGTTTTTTGTGCATAATTTATATTGACGTGAACATTTGCATAGTATTTATGTTGACGAATATTTTTTTTGTAGTCTTTTGCCAATTATTTTAACTATTGTTGCTTTTTATGTTTGTTGCTATTATTCAAGTTATTCTTTTTTTTTGTCTCATAATATTTAAAAATATTCTTTTGTTTTCTTTTTTTTTTTTTATCATCATTCTGATCGTCAGATGTTGTGTTATCTCATTCTTTCATTATTTCTCATGTAAGTTAATTTAATTTTTTCCCTTTTTGTTTTATTTGTCGTGCTTTTTTAAATATTATTGTTCTTCTTTTAATTTTGCTTTAATTTCTTTTGGTCGCTATCTGTTTTACTAATTTTTGCTTTATTTGTTTATTTTATTTAGGTATCACTCCAATGACTAGATTTTAACTGTGCGAGTGGCGCCAATCCTAGTATTGTAAATTTATGTAAAGTCTGTAATTTTTTTAATTTTTAGGTAATTAAATGAATAAAAAAAAATTTCAAAAGGATTTCTTTTGCTGTAATAACTTAAATCTTAACTACTTCCTATACGGAAGTAATTAAAAATTAAAAAACTACTTTCTATTGAACTTTAACAAAAAGTAGTAGGGGAGTTGGAGGCTCTTTGATCTGTAGGGCAGCTTGATCTTTTAGCGCTACATCATCTGTTTATAATTATATCTGCGTGACGACTTAAGACACTATCACCGTATATTTCTAGCTCTTTATTTTCGTTGTTGTTTTGTCAAAAAATCGATTTTACGAATTTTTAGAAATAAAGGTTTGATTTTCACGATAAAAGGTAAATTTGATAAACATGAGAATTATTCATATATTTTTATCACTATGTTAAATATTTGTAAAATATCAACTGCAGTCACAAGGTATTTTATCGACCTTTATATTATGGTATGATTTCGCCGTTGAGTGTTATTTATCGGCGAGATACAGCCATTATTACATGATGTATACCTATAGGGGTTCCTTGATCTTTTTTACACGGGGCTGGTTGATCTGAGAATCAAAGTGGCCCATACTAAAGTTATGATACGTATAATTTGTTGTATTTAATTACATTAGAATAACTATTGAAATGCATTCATTGCATAAAGAAAAAACATTTCCATTTGCTAGATAAATAAAATTAATAATAAAAAATAAAAAAGTAAATTATTTTATCGAGATATAGTAATAATACTCGATTTAATATTATTGAATTTTTGATAGACATAAAAATGAATCAGCTGCCGTTGGATTTGAAATTGTCAATACGAAAGGTCAACCATTTAAGTAAGATGATTGCAAACGAAAGTCATTTTTTGTCCTACGTTTTCCATGCTGTTCTCATTGAAGAAAAATATCGGGCTATTGAGCAGTTGTGCACGCTTGGTGTTGGGATTCGATACCTGTGCGTAGCAGACGCTTGGTCAATTTATTCTTAGCGTCTGTATTTGTAAATACCTGATAAATTTATGTCACTGTTACTCGTTCATTTAGTTTTCCTTTTTTTTTTTTTTTTCATGTTTAGTTAATTAATGCTGGTTCATTGATTGATTGACTAAACTTGTATTATTACTTATGTTCTTTTGTTATGTTACTGTCATTTTTGTGACGAACAAAGAATATATCTTTGTTCGTCACAATTCAATTATTTTATCAAATTCGAAAAAAATGTATGAGTTTTTTTCAAAATTTCAGATTTGAAGTTGACTAAAAATGACTAGAAATAGAATTTGGAAGTCAGATAGAGGAATGGTACCTCCCGAAACAATGAGAGCAGCCTAACAATGAAGTTATAAAACAGGCCTAACAATGAAGTTGCTCGAGAGTTTAGTATCAATCGTATGACATTGAAAAGATACGCTAAAATGCAAAGACTTAGTCCAGGTGTTACATTTAAACCGAGATTTAATACACGATAGGTCTTCGCAGAAGAAAAATTCTGCTTATCAAATTATTTGTTTCAAGCTTCGAAGATGAACTATGGCCTTTCAGCAAAAACAAATCGCCAAGTAGCAAATGAAATGGCTGTTACTAATAATAAAGTTTTTACGGATTCATGGATTAAAAACAAAATGGGAGGCATCGATTGGTTATTGAACTCTATGAAAAGATAACCGAAAGTATCTTTACGAGCATCAGAATCCACCAGCTTAGTAAGAGAAACAGCTTTCAACAGATTTATCGTTAGTGAATTTTTACGGAATCTCCGGGAAGTGCGAGAGCTTGATCAGTTTGGTTGAAAAAGCGTTTACAATGTGGATTAAACAAGACTAACAACCGTACATAAGCCTGTTAAAGTTATTTCTAGTAAAGATGTCAAACAAGTAGGTAGCATAACTTCGGCAGAAAGAGGAACTTTCGTGACAGCTTGCTTTGCTGTAAATGCGATCGGCATTTCGATACCACCTCTGTTCGTTTAACCGAGGGTGAAGTTTCAAGATTTTATGATTAAAGATAGCCCACTAAGTTGCGTTGGATTTGCTAATCCATCTGGTTGTATGACATCAGATGTCTTTGTCGAGTGGTTGAAACATTTTATCAAACATTCGCACTGTTCGAAAGATTCTCAAGTTCTTCTTGTGCTAGACAACCAAGAGAGTCATATATCTGTGGTAGCCCTCGACTCGGCGAAAGAAAACGTTCTGATTGTTCCGATAGTGTGTGAAGCATACGGTAAAGCATTTACTAAATCAAACATTGAATCTGGATTTAAGGTTGCCGGGATCGAACCATTCAATCCGGACATTTTCACACATGATGAATATCTGCCAGCATCAGTGACCGATCGTCAAGCACCCACTCCTACTATTGAACATCCAAAAAATATTGCAGATATTGCAGAAACTATTATATCTAAACCCGATGGAAATCTGAAGGCAATGGCTGGCTTTGATGAGCAAAACTCTTCTGAATTAGCAGGACCCTCTGTTGCTGTAGCAGGACCATCTATTGCCGTAACAGCAACCCCGAATATCATAACACCAAAAGGGTTCTGAGACCCTTTCTAAAGGCAACAAAAAACAAGAGTTTCAACAAACACTCCTGTTCAAAATAAGATTTGTTTGGCAAAAAAAAAAAAAAACAGAAAAAAAATATTTACCATGGTTCAGAAAGATCCAAAAAAGACCACCAGAAAACCTAAAACAAAACATGCTGCTACAAGGCTTCAGTTTAAAGAATTCGATGATGAGTTTGAGGAAGAGTTGAGACTTTGAAAGATAAAAAGTAATAAGAAAAAAATGCTACAAGCGCAGCAGTTGAAGACGATGAACAAATAGAACTTTCCGATGGTTCTGATAATATTCATCGCCTACCACTGCTTGAAAGTTATGACGGGGAAAATGATCTTGAAATGATATCTTCTCAATAGGTAGTTGAATCATCAGACCTGAACTTTGACTTTGATGCACTGAATGGGAAGTATTTTGTTCTTGTTAAATTTGATAAAAAAAAGAAAACTATTCATTATGTTGGACAAATCTGTAAAGAAGAAAATGAGCTAATGCTAAAATTTTTGAAAAGAGAAAATATAAAATCGTATAAATTCATCACTGTCAGTAAGCAATTGTATCAGTTTATCAGAGCTGATATCGTCTGCAAGCTTCCCAATCCAGTGCAGCATGGTGTCGGTCGTGATTTCTTTGTCGGTCTCGTGTCAGTCAACATATAATTTTCGATTTTGATTTTTCAGTTTTTGCAAACATTTCTTAAAAATTCTAATGAAAAAACTTGTTCACTAAACTTTAATTGTAAATCTCTTGGCAGAAATTTGAAGAACTATGTTTTTAATTATGCTTTACTGCTAATTTTTTATTGATTTTGTAAAAAACTGTATATAAGATCAAAATGCCCCATAGTGCAGATCAAGGTACCCCATATATGGGGTACCGTGTAGGTGATGTTATAAAGTTGATTTTTAGCTTACTAAAAACTATTTGGACCAAATTAACTTGTTGATTTGAATAAAGAAATAAATATTCTTTTAAAAATACTGAAAATAGTTTTGCTGTCTGCAGGGGTTTTCAAGTAATTAACCGTAAACCATATAAAGGATAAAGGATCAAGGTATCTCCCCTTTAGTCTATTAACTAAACAATAACTTATAGAAACATATACACTATTTTTATCACAAATTATAAAAAATATCATCACAAATTTTAAGAAAAAACATCAGTATGCACGAGCTGCGCAAATATTTTAAAGTTACGCCAAGGATAAGGTACCTTCTACTAAACATAACTTTTTTTGCTTAAATCAGGCTGAGCATTTTCTGAAGATGTTTTGTGAAAAATTTGAGAGTTGAACTTACAAAAAATAAACCTTAAATTTTGTATTAAGTTGCTAAGCAAGTTTTGTGAATACAAAATTAGTAAATTTTGAACTTACTTCAAACTTGCGCTAAACTTACGCTTAAAAATGCTTTGTGCAAATACCCAAATATTTATTGAATTGAATAGCGTACTGTTAACAACATTACCGTTAACAAAAGAATACCGTTAAACGGCAATAAATAAAAACTCAAATTTCAAATATAAAACACTTTTCGTGTAAATGTTATTAGGGGTATCCATGATAACACTTTTTCATTATTCGGCCGGATATCGAATACCCGGATATTTAAAAACTATCTGAGTGGACATCCGGATAAATCCTAAAATATATATCTTATAATGACAAAATATTTTCGTGACAAACCTTCAAAATGGCAAACCTTGTTTAAAAACCTTTAAAAATTAATGATAGCTGTGATTTCAGAGCAATATGCATTGCATGTGGAAATCAGATAAGCAGGGGCGTAATAAATATGGTCAGAAGTTATTTTGTACAACTCGGCTGCATAATCACGCAAAAATATTTATTGTAATTTGTATAAAAAGGAAAAAATATTAATACTGAATCTTCTTCAGCCGCACAAAGAAGTTCAAAACGAATTAAAATCTGATCAAGTCTCCTTTATAAAAGCTGTTCATGGAGATGATGTTTTCTTTAGTCACTCGATTATAGAAAAAAATAATGACTAAAGTTTTAAATTATTAGAAACATGAAGAGAGGTTTCCACTGCTAAAATAGTTAGCATTTAAGATACTAGCACCACCAACATCCTCTGTATTTTCGGAAGATTGTTTTCATTATTTGTGAGGAAAAGCAATCAAAGCTAAAAATGTTAGTTTCTCAACATTGACGTAAAAGAAATATAAATGAGTGATAAACCAATGTATTTATTGCGCATATACAATTTTAGTAGTATTTTATTAATATTAGGGGAGTGACCAAAAGCAGGTCCCTTTTTAAAATCCAACCAAAAGTTACATAAAACTTTTTAGGAAATTTAATCTATCCACAATTTAACATCAGAAAATTAAAGGCGTAACTATGCCTTATGTTAAGAAACGACCGTTGAACAAAGAAATGCTAGGAGTCCATTTTCTGTGGAAGTATCCTATAATGGGCCCTTATTTTAATTTCTGAATAAAACCTGATTATTAACCAAAAATTACCTAACTTATTTGTTGATGATACATAATCTTTTGTTCATTATTTACATTAAAAATTAACACTCTGAATAGAGAAAAATTGACAACAGTTTTAACTATAGTTAAACTAAAAAAAACTTAGCTCAATAAAATTTAAAAAGTTGTAGTTTTACATATTCTTTTTGCCAAAAATTACCAAAACAAAAATAATATTTTTCCAATGGTTTATTTAAATGTTTATGGTCAGCTGAACAGTATTCTAAAGTCAAATTTGTAATATGTCCAAGCAAGAGATTTTATAGGGACCTATCTCCCCTTTGGGGTCCGTTGTGGACCACTTTTCCATAATAATAACAACATTATAAAGAAACCATTAAGATTAGATTATTTAAGAATTTAACATTTCTAGGTTTCTTTCAATTTTCAAATGATATTAACATAAAATATTAGTTTTATAAAAAACCAGTTAATGTTATTATCCGGCTGAATAACGGATACCGTATAAAGTTTATCCGGGACATCCCTAAATATTATATAAACATCCAAATAATTCTAATATTAAATTAAGGAATCACACAATACGGATCAAAATAAGGATCGAGCTCAAAAGAACTTGAATATATTATTAATCAGGAAAATTACTTTTTTAAATTTATTTTTAAATAAAAGAAAATTCCAACTTTAAGAAAAACCAAAATTTTTTAAAAATATTAGGTTCCAAAGAAAAGCTCCGTCATATTATATAAGAGATCTTCCAAAATTTATATGAAAATAATGTTTATGAACAAGATTGTATTTGCTTAGGTCGAGATTTTTATGGTTTCATTGCATATAAACTTGGAAAGGATATAAGCATAAAATTTATTTTAAATTGTACATGAGGCAAAAGTTATTTAAAATATTTAGTTGATATATATTAAGAACATTCATTTCCAATAAAAGAAGTCTGGGATGAGTTTAACGGTCTTTAAAGTTTATTTATGGTGCTAGATACTTCTGTGGATCTAATTTTTTATTTTTAGTACTACCTCATGCAATATTTGCATAGTTATTGCATTGAATAAGCGAGTAAAAAAAGTTGAATTAATGCAAATTTATTTAGAAAATTTCTTACTTATTACAATACTTCAACATTTTTTAAAACTTTGTGGCATAAAGTATCGATATGACATTTCCTTTTAAAATTTTCACCAATGAAAACAACAAGGAAATGTATAACTTTTGATTGCATTATTATTACTACTACATAAGACTGCCTAATTTTTGAATCACCAACGCATTTGCTACGGATGCTTCTAATGAAATAAATATTATTAAACACTGAAGGTAGTAAGGATTTTTTCCACATTTTGTTTGTGACATCTTCATCATTTACTTGTGTAAAGCAGCACGTTATATATTCAAATGCTTTTATTTCAACTTCTTAAGGTTTTGATTTGTAGTCTTTCAAAATTCATTTATATCAAAAGAACTATAAGAATATCAAGTCTGAAAATAAAAGAATATTTTATTTCCAGACTTGATATGATGAGTGTATTTTCAAATGCGGTATACCCATTTTTCAGATAATTGACTTTTGTCGTTACACAATGATGGCTCAAATGTTTGGAAAAACTATTGTTGCCTAATTTATATATGCATAAATAATATATTAGATAATGTTGAAAGTTAAAATATAGGTAAATAAAAAACATAAAAAGTTTACAATGCCAAAAATGCCCAGTATACAATGTCCAAACAAAACAACGGTTCCTATTAAAAACAGACATTTCTTTTATTAGAATATAATCACCTAACGTGCATTGGATCTCTCAATTTGCAAAAAACTATAATTCTCTAAGTACGTGCTGAAAAAATAGAATATAATTCCTTTATTAGTTCTAAATCTACTGCGTTTCGCTCATTGCACACTAATGGTATCTTTATCAACATCAGCGTTTTTAAAAAATTATGAGGCAATTAATGAGGATGAGAAAATTAAACCTAGTGACTAAAAGCATAATCACTGATATTCGACTTCATTCTTTTGCAAATGCGAAAAAAAATTTCAAAGACAAACCAAAATAACCAAAAGATTTGGAGTATTGCTTCACGCCACTGTTATGTTTAACGTAAGCTAATTCACTGAATTGAATATATCTTCAGAGATTGATAATAACAAATTTGCTTGGGATCGGTATCCAACCATGGAAGAGCTTAAACTTGAGAGTTCTATTATTGATAATAATTATTTATCAGGTCTTTCCTTTAATGGCCAACGTGACAAAATATTTTCAACAAGAAAAAAGGTTGATAAATACTATCAAAGAACATATGTAGAGGAGTTATGATACACCAGTTTCTGAAAAAAAGTTGTTGTAATACTGGAGTTCACAGTTGTAACAAACCGAAGATTAGCAAAAAGCAGTACAGTGGACAGTATGACAACTACATTTAAACAATTTTTTTCTCCACTATCAATTCAAGGACTTCAATGGTTATACTTCGTGACGTACTTTCTACACTGGTTCTTAGCCAGATCTCAAACCACTGCGCCAATGCCGCACATACTGTTAGTTAACAAACTGATGTTTTTTTATCACAAAATAAATATTTTAAGACAAAGTATAATTGCTAGTATACTAAGACCAAGCAGTAATAAATGTTAGTAAGCTGTATGAATAATTGCCGATAAAATGTTCCAACAGTAATAAAAAATGTCTTGTTACTGAGACTTTTTTTTGTTGTTGAATTAAAACTAACCTGGTTTAAAAATTTTTGGTTGTCAAAATAAAAAATCACTAGAAAAGAGAAATTTTTCAGTCCTGAACTGCAAAATCTATTAACGCCAGAAAAGACATCAAGCTGAAAAAAAAAGTCTGAAATTTTTCAATGTGTTTTTGTTTCATTAAAAAAGAAAATGGTATTAAAGAAAACTGTGTACTGCGTATTTTCTATAGGTGTGTTTTCATATGTGTATTTTCTAAATAATAAGCTTAACATAATAATATAATATTTATAGATAATTTCCACTTAATTTGATGTCTCTAGTTATGGAATCGTATTAAAACTTACTAAATCAAAATGAAAGTTAATGATTTTATAGTGATAGACCACGTCCATGTACATAATATGCAAAGATTTTTGCTTTAATAAGCAATCTTTTTTGAAAGTTAATTTTTAACTTTTTTTATGCAAGGAAGTGCTGTTTATGTTCACTTTGTCTTTAACCTGCTAATCCTTTAGAAAAAGTGAAGTTTTCTATTTTATTGTAAGTGGTTTCACAATATCTTTTATTTTGACTTTTTTAATTTAAAGTTAAAATAGTGAGTAAAAACAAATTGTGTACTAGTAAAGTTGGTGTCAAATTTTCGAAACTTGCATTAGCTAAAAAATTTTTTTATATAAAATACTGCTTTCCCAGTAATTTTATCAATGTATAACTAAATCAAGGTATGAATAAAAGTTAGTTGACTGTACATACATTCTGATAACTTAATTACTGGAAATTTAAAATGTTTTTGAACAAAGAATTTTTAATGAAAACTTTAACTTATTGATCACTTTGATTTATTTTTAAGAAATGTTGTCGTTAGGGATCAATATATATAGATGGTATATAACTGATTTATATACTGATGGTATATGATGATATATACCTGCGTGTTATTATTTAAGAATTTTATACAACTTTAATTTTCAAGTTGTAAAAACTTTAAATTTTTCAAAACTTATTTTCTTACCTTCAACTTGCATCCAATATTTAAATATTGACATGGAATAATTGTATTAGCGCAACTATCAGTAATATGGGAAGACATCTATGAAAAAATTCAAAAATAAAGTTTTTACCCAAAGTAAATTTAATGTTCAATAAACACACGACGTTTAAAAGGCGTATTAAAGACGTGTTAAAGATGTCTAAAGGTAATATAGACGTTGTTTAGACGTTTTTAACGAGTCAAGTGTTTACTTCGGTAAAAAAATTAATTTTAATATAAAATAGCTATTTCAATTTTAAATTAAACCTCTTTCCGCATAATTTTCATGCCACATTGATTTACACAACAAAGAGGTAAACATTCGCAATTTTCTTCATGAATCTAAATGTAAATTTACTAGAAAGTTTAATTTTTATTTTTATTTTATTAAACTTGACTTTTCTTTTAACACATTCATCAATAAACATTATCATCATCATTAACATCATCATTGTAATCATTATCATAAGGGCGTCCCGATGAGACGCGTCAGGGGAGTCTCACCCCCCCCCCTTCTTTCCAACGAAAATTATATTTAAAAGTTAGTAGGAAAATTTAGACATTAAAGTCGACAAATAATAGCCAATAAGGATTCTTTTTTTTTTTTTGTTAATATCTTAGTTAGCAACATGTTTTTTCTAAGCCTTAGGTGGTAGACCACTATTAAAAATCGAAAAAATCAGTTTTTCAATTTTAAAGTTTTTAAGTAACATAATTATCGTAGATTACGTATTTCATATTAGTTTTATATAAAAATAAAGCTAGCCCTATTAAAAATCAGTTTTTAATAATGCGTTTTAGACATTTTCATAAATTTGTCCGTAGCAACGGATTGTTTATTTCGTTGCTATGTAGCAAAAAAGGAAGTTATCGAACAAAATACCTTAATATTAAGACAAAAAAACTTCATTTGTGGTGACTGCTACTCTAAAACTACTTTTTGTTTATTATTAAATGCTTTTGGTGCAGTGTGTTACATGGTTTTTAACGGATTTCTTCAGTAAATGTCTAATTACTTTACAACAACCACAACTTTCTTCGGCTAATTTTCTGTCTTCTATACTTTGGTTAAATAATGACTAAAATAATGGGAAATAAAGATAACAGAAATAAAAAAAGGTATAGCAAGAAACGCAGAGTCTTCAGGGGAAACCAACATAAATCATCAAACGTTGGAGCTGAAAAAAATCTATTTAATTTATAAGAATTACAATTCAAATGTAGCTCTGCAAAAAAAAAAAAAAATGAATATATTGTCATCCTGTCAATTGTCGCTTTTTATTTATTTACTATAAACAAATATTTAATTAAGTTGATAAGAGTTAAAATTGAAACTAAATCGCAAATCAAAAGAAAATCTTTTTTTTTCATGTGTTTTTTTTTAAATGTGTTTTTCTCAGTTCTTTAAAATTTACGACTTTGCGGTAATTATCTCTTGATTCTCTTAGCTGATTTTCATAAAACTTTCAGGAGTTGTTCCTTTAGTTGTATGGATGTCCCCTACCACTTTTATTGCATTATGATAACTCGATAAAAAGATATTAAAGTTCAAATATGGTCAAAAATGCTCCTTTTTCGTTATCGAAGTGTTTTTTTTATTTAAAAAAAACTGTTTAATGTTTTTCTTTTGTTTTGGTACAGGATCTTTTTCATTATATTAAAAGCAAGTCTGAAAACTTTCAAGTTGATACCATACCTAGTTTTTGAGATATTCACCGCAACAAAATAACCCTATTTTGGGGTTTTCGGGACCAAATTTCTTAAGCCTTTTAATAATGAAAAAAAAATTGTCATTAAAATGTAAATTTTAATTAACTTATATAAAAATAATTTCTAAAATGTAATTTTTGAAGGATATTTTTTTATTAGTGGTCTACCACCTTAAATGGCAATAAACAAACACGTCAACCCCCTCCTCCACCTCTTATCAAGAACTCTTTGGGAAGGCTCATTTTTGGGAAGGAATATTATTTGTTTTTAATATTGATGGTGTTTTCTTATTGTCAAATGTATTTGTAATTACTTATATAGTGCCCTTTTAGTAAAAACTGAAAACGAAAATTCTTTTATTAAAGTAATAAAGCCATTTACTATTTTTATTTATTACTCAGAAAAACTTTTTTCCTCCTTCTGCCGCCTAACGTTTTTTAAGCATATTAACCAACCCTTAAAATATATTATGTCTAAACACTTTGATATTATTATTTTTTTTTTAAATACATAACGCTATATTTTTAATTCTTAAGACTTTTTTGCTTTTTGTATGCAATTTTTTAGTGCGATATTGATATTCATTAAACATGCATTTAGTAAAATAAATTGAATTTTGCGCAGAACATCGTACATCGCTTTAGTAAGACCTCACTTGAAAAATGATAAACTAGTATGGTCACCATATTTGAAAAAATATTTAGAAATACTCAAACAGATTTAGCACCGCTCCACACATTTATGGACATTAATACAGTTCGAGATTAAAATTATTTCATTTAACAACTCTCGAAATAAGTCGCGTTAAAATCAATTTAGCTGTAATTTTTATATTTTTCAAAGTAATAAATATTATTAAAAATTTAAACATTACAAAGTTTAAAAAAAACACTAGAGGTCATGCATCGATATCACAAAAAACTTGTAAAAGTTGTCGTCAACCGCATAACTGTCTACTAAACCGCAAAATAAACGTTTTAAATTTTTTATAAAAACGTTTGAAACTTTTTACAAAAAAGAATAATTTAATAGCAAACGTCATCAAAAGAAAAGTTTTAAATGCATGATAGTTTGTAAATAGTTCAGTGCTAATAAAGTGAGATTTAGTATTCTTACTCATATGTTTACTTAGTAATTTATGCCAAAAATTAATAATAATAATAAAAATAACAAATAATGGTAACCAGCGAAAAGCATGGAAAACTTAAATTCTACCACCATATTTAACATTAAATATAGCTTTATTTTTTTATTTGAATAAAGAAAGTTTGAAAACTTTTAAAAATATATATATCAAAAGAATTCTTTAGAATAAGAATAAATTTAGGTAGGCCTGTTGTTTTTTATAATTTTTTTAAAAAGGACGTACTTTCATGTCTTCAAAATAGAAATCTGTTTAGTTTTTTTATTTAGTAAATTTTCTTTATACAAATAAGTAATAATTTCGAAGTTTTCTTGTAAGCATAGTATGCATTTTTTGGAAATGTTATTATAGGCAGACGCAGATAAGTATATATATATATATATATATATATATATATATATATATATATATATATATATATATATATATATATAATATATTAGGGCGTCCCAAAAAATTTTTTTTACGGAAAAAAGAGATGTGCGCAATCTAGAACTTGATTATTAGGTATATTATGACCAAATATATCAGAATTTTTAATCATAGACGGTTATAAGTGCTTGGTGAAAAACTTCAAATTTTTGATTGTTTTTGATTTTTTTCTTTTTTTACGATAAAACTTGTAAATATTCGAAAAAAATTATGTTAAGCTTTTATCATATTATAAATTATGTGAAATATATGTTGCATGTGTTGAAGAATTGTGAAAAGAAATGTTCAACAAATATTACAAGCACTTTAAATCTGATTTAGCTGGGTTTTAGTCAGATTTTTATTCAACGTTTTTTTGTAGTTTTTTGCAACCAACAAAACATTCTGCTTCATATCTTCATTTTGGTATGACATAATAAAGTCTTGGATCAGTTTTATATTTCTTTCTGCACAATCATTGGTGACTACTATATTTTTAACAAAAAACTTAAAGTTGTCTTAAACAGTCAAGTCTTCTTGTGCAGCTAACTTAACCTGGTCATGGGTAACCTTGGCTATGCAAAATAAAATCCAGCTCTGATTAGCAACTAAATTTGATAGTGTTGAAGACGATGTGATTCCAGGCATTTTAGGTTTACCCTTCATGAATTCTTCAGGAACAGGAAACTGCAACAGTTTTTGGAGTAAATTCTTCTTCTCATCTTTTTCAACATCATCATCAACTAAAGCCATTACAACAAGCTGCTAACTTAAATACCAGGTATGATTTTGCATGCTTTTCAGTATTGATTGAGAAAACTTGGGATATTCTTTCCTTAAATCAAACACATCTTTGAATGCTGCTAAATCATTAACTGGTGCTTTAATAATAAGAGAGCTTTTTTAAAACCAAGGACAGTATGTTAATCAAAAATATAAAGAAACTATTTCAAACATCTTCTTCTCCTTTTCATTCATGATGTTTGAGATGTTCTTTGTCATTTCCAATGTAAGCAAATAAATTGCATCTGCCATAAACCTTGCTGCATGGCAAGCTTCTGGCTGATGAAATTTTATAGCAGAAACATGACCACCAAGGTAGTAAATAAAAGATTTTTGTTTTCTCCTCTGACAAAGATTTTTTTTGTCTCCACTTTTGAAAATATTTTCATAAAGTGCAGTTTCCCAAAACTTTAATGCTGCCTCGGCTATACTATAGACAGGTGATCCAATCTCTAAAGAAGTCCAGTTAAACTTACCCAGATTGTCTGATGATGTGTCTATCTTGTCGACAAATGTTGACCAAGCCTTCTGTAAGCGCACATAAATTTCTCTTCTCGGAGACTTGGTCTCGGCGCCAGTCAGAGCAGTCATAAAATGTTTAATATGTACTTCAATAATATAGTGACAACACATGCACCAGACAAAACTTGTATTAAGGATAGTTGATAGGATTGTAACTGCTCCCGCAAATTTTCCAGTGTTGGATGCAGTTTTGTCGCAGCAAACACAAATGATAATGTCGACAATATCACAGTATTCCAAGGAATTGAGGATTAAATTTGCCTGCTCAGACCAAGTTGAAATTTTTGCCTGCACTATGCCAAGCAAAAAATCATCTCTACATTCCAAATCTGGGCTAGTTACACTAACTGCAATTCTCTCACAGTTAACTGTCACATCATTCTCTTCTTCTAGCTGTCTAACAAGTTTCCCATCAAAATGAACTATGA
>NC_088927.1:44312500-44392500 GCF_038396675.1 Hydra vulgaris | reverse complement strand
AAATGAGGTTAAATGCAGCTGAACGAGAATCTTTTCGAAAGCGACTAAAAATGTCTTTTGTAAATAAACCTAATATAAAAAAAAGAAAATCGTAAATCATTTTGAAAAGGAAGGATTTGCTCGAAGTACAATATATGATAACCTAAAGAGACTTAAAACTGTTCAATCGTTTTTTGATAGAAAGCACCCTGGTTGTCCGACATCCTGGACTAGAGAAAAAAAAGCCGAATTAACGAGACTTGTCAACAATCGAAAAGGGGTTTTTGATTGTTGACAAGTCAATTCGCCGTCAGTTAAAAAAAATGAATTTTAAATATAGAAAACGTGAAAAAACTCTAAAATACACTATAGAACAACAAATAAAGGCAAAGAAAAGATGCAGGAAACTAGTTAACCAACTCTATAACACAAAATCGCTTCTAGTAAAAGTATTTTTCTGACGAAAAATACTTTTGTTTTGCAGGGAAAAACATGCCTGTAAACTCTGGATACTACACAAACAACAAAAAGACATGGCCAGAAAGTGTTTGTTTTATAGGAAAAGAGAAATTTACAAAAAAATTATTAATGTAGATAGCCATATCTGACCGTGGTATGTCCGAGCCATTGTGTCGTACTTCCAAGGCTGTCGCGATCAATTCATCAATCTATATTAATGAATGTTTAGAAAAACGACTTCTTCCATTTATTCACAAGTATTATGGAGACTTTAACTATTTATTTTGGCCAAATTTAGCAAGTTCTCATTGTTCTAAAGATTCTTTAAATTGGATGGACCAATATGTCTATTACGTTGATAAGGAATCCAATCCCCCAAATGTGCCTCAAGCACGACCAATTGAAAATTTTTGGGGACATTTGGCACAGAAGGTTTACGAGGGAGATTGGCAAGCTTCAACAGAGCAAGTTTTGATTGATCGCATTAAACTAAAACTACAAGAAATTGATTTAAACTTTTTACAGTCGCATATGAAAGGCGTCAGAGCAAAATTGAGATCAATTGCAGATGGTGGGGTTTTTTCATATAAAAAACAATATATTTTTATTAAAAGATAAATGCTTTATTTAAAAAAAATTTAATAGCAGTTTGTTTTTCTATTTATAAATAAGTTATTGACGTTTTTATTTTGTCCGATAACTTCCGCATAACCCGTTACTCTCTCTGGTCTCAAGATGCTGATAAAAACATGTAATAATTATCGTAATTTAAATTTTTTTAAAATGAATGCCAAAAAAAATTTGTTCTTTATATCAGGTAAAGCACATATACAAACCAATACAAAAATGATTTCTAGTTATTAAAAAAATCTTCAGACTAAACTTAGACATCTGGGATTTACATGGGATATTGAACTTTCAATTTTTGCTTCTTTCAGTTTTACAAATATCGAAAAAAAATCTTTAACTTTAGAGCTGTTGTTCAAACTCATATTCAATCTGAAATCCGGTTTGCTCACCCAAGTTCTATTTTCTATAAATATAACTTATTGGCAGTTCCTACCTTAACTTATGAAATGGAGCTATGAGAAAACAATTCTGCTTTTATGAAAAAGCTAGAAGTAATTGGAAGGAGTGTGCTAAAATCGCGCTTAAATGTTTTGAAACTCAGTAATAATTATATCAATTCGTTATATAAAATCCAGAAAATTTCAATAAGCATTTAACAAAATAAATTAATCTTGTTGCTTTGTCTTCTTGATAATAAAACAACATTATCTGTTTACTACTGAAACATCCTTTATTTCAACATTCGTTTGTTGGCAATATCCTATGCCATATCATATCAATAACCTATGCCGTTTTCAGATGTTAGACTTTCAAAATTTAATTTAAAAAAAATAGGGAATAATAGCATTTTACTAAAGTGAAATACCCTTCAAAGTTTAACAAATTTAAAAGTGTGCAATTGAGTGCTGGAATGCAAATAAATAAAGAAGAATTTTTTAACAAAGTTAGGAAGAAAATCACGAGAAATAAATTTATTATTTTTCTTTTTACCTTATAAATTACATTAGATGTTAATTAAATAAAATAATAATAAAGAAATAATAGACTATAACAAACGAAACACAGAGAATTTTTAAAAAAGCCTAAAATTCATAAAAACACCGGCAAAAAATTGTTGTGCATTTTTCATGATAAAGATGCTAAGGTAATTAGTCCTAACAACCTGCAAATGGTTTGAAAAAAAATATGGTCTGAAACTTTTTTAAGAAAAAGCCTAATGAAAAAATGTATATTAAAATAAAAAAAAGCAGTTGCTAAAATAAAACTTTTTTTTAACGATTGAAATTGTTTTTTGCTGGAATAAATTTATATATATATATATATATATATATATATATATATATATATATATATATATATATATATATATATATATATATATATATATATATATATATATATATAATATATATATATATATATATATATCATATTATATATATATATATATATATATATATATATATATATATATATAAATATATATATATATATATATATATATATATATATATATATATATATATATATATATATATATATATATATATATGGCCATATATATATATATATATATAATATATATATATATATATATATATATATATATATATATATATATATATGTATATATATATATATATTATATATATATGTATATATTATATATATATATATATATTATATATATATATATATACTATATATATATATATATATATATATATATATATATATTATATATATATATATATATATATTATATATATATATATATATATATATATATATATATATATATATATATATATATATATAATATATATATATATATATATATATATATATATATATATGGCCAGAAAAAAAAATGGAATATATATTGTGTAAAAAGGCGGATTTGAACCATCGCAAAATAGCACTGATGACAGCGCATAAAACAACTAATCTATCAAATTTATGCGTGTAATTGAAAATAAATTATTTTAAAAGCTCTTATACCAATTGCAATCAACACTTTTTAGGTGGGTTTTCTAAACAGGAAGAGCTTTTCTGCATTACGCGTTTCTTATAAACGTGAATAATGAGAGAAAACTATTAAATTTTATCTATTCATATATGCATATATATATACATAGATAAAATATGTTGATATTTATATTTGCAAATATATACATACATACATACATATATATATATATATATATATATATATATATATATATATATATATATATATATATATATATATATATATATATTATATATATATATATATATATATATATATATTTATACACATATATATATATATACAAATATATATATATATATATAAATATATACATGTATCTTTACATATATATATATATATATATATATATATATATATATATATATATATATATATGTATATATATATATATATATATTTATATATAAATACATGCATATACAAAAATTAATGTAGTTGGAAAATAAGAACAAGAAACCATAAAATCCTAGCCTCCCCTCTTACCCTAAACGTGAAGGCAACGAGTGAACTATTTATTTTGTCATAATTATAAACTAGTAATGTATTTCATGGACAGATTTCAAATCTGTTGTTATCCCAATGTGTTGAAAATATTTAGTGTTTAGTTTTTATTACCATGTTAAGTCTAGCTCGCCCTCTCCCCCTCAATATGAAGGGGCCACAAGTTTAACATGGTCATAAAAACTAAACTCTAATTAATCCAAACATAAAATTTTAAATCTGTTTAACTAGTTTAATTTATAAAAAAATAAAAAAGATCAAGTCATTGCCCTCACGTTTAGGACAATAAGGGGGAGGGGGCTAAGATTTTAGAGTTTCTTGTTCCCCCTCTCCTATCACAGTAATTTTGTGAAGAATCTTTTTGTCATACGTATAAAAGTAAAAAACGTGGGAATATTTCTTCAATTAAAAAAAGACTTGGTGCTCAAAAGTACAGAATTTGCGTTATTGTACGCTCCTGTGGTAGTTTTGGGTAACAGGAAAAAGTATGTTGTATATTTTAAAAACTCAATTTGTTTCCTTAATGTATAAAACTTAATATCATATTCGTTTATAAAAACTCAGCACGTACTCTCGTTTCCAATAACTTTTTCACCTGCAAAAAATTGCTACATCGAAACAAGAAAAACTTTAAAAATGAGACTACGTTTTTTAAAACTTCAAATCGCAGTTACTTTAGAACCGCTTTGAATTATGGGCTCAAATTTTTAAGTTTTTCTTGAGTTTGATTGAAATGATTTAAAGATATCACTAAAATTTTCAAGAAAATTTAACTCAACTCTTCCTAGTTGCTGAATTTGCCTTATTTTTATAAAAATCGACTCTACACTTAAGTTATATCTAATTATAGTTTACACTGTTTTATTGAAAATATTCTAAATAATAAGTGGAGCTACTCGTTGTATACTTATTTCATAGTAAAGTCATTCGTTCATTATATAATAAAAGTTCAATGTATTATAAATTATTAGAACACAAATTTAGGGAAAAATTTAGAAATTTAGTTAAAATTTTGCCTACTAACCCAAATAAACTCAATGAAAACATTATATTTTAATCCTTTAAATTTTTGAATTAAAAAAGACATTTATACTTATTCTTTATTACATTTAAACATAAGAAGCATGCGTCAATAATTTAAATAACTTTTAGATATTATAAACTGCACGTTCGACGTCATAACTGTCAGAGACTTGGCATGAAACAGAAAGTCCAATAGAATCAAACTCTACTTATAGCGTGCCAAATAACAAAGTCGTTAGCCAACCACGAGGATATTATAAAAATGGCGGAGGACAAGGAGTTTACATATTTGAATGATATATATTTAAAATAAAAAAACAGTTATGCTTAGAAACTGAAACCTATATAAGTCTTTTTAATTTTTAAAATTTATTTAAGTGCCCCAAAATGTCCTGACGATCTTATCACGGAGCACCGCGGATTTAATTGGAAGTTCAAGCCTCCTTCCTAAATGAAATAAGTAATAACAAAAAGATAAATACGATAATTGGGTGTGTTTAATGTCCACCATTTTTAAAAATCAGATTGTTTCAAAATTTTACTTAATAGTGTGTAATTAAAATAAACAAAGAAAAAAAAACAACTATGTATAACCATGGAAGTATTTTAGGTCGAAATACAACGCTTAAAAACATTAAAGGTTCCGAATACCTTCACAAAAACCATGCGTGAAATATAATCGTCAAACAATATTTTAGAAAAACAATATATATGTATATATATATATATATATATATATAATATATATATATATATATATATATATATATATATATATATATATATATATATATATTATATATATATATATATATATATATATATATATATATATATATTCATATATATATATATATATATATATATATATATATATATATATATATATATATATATATATATCTATCTATCTATCTATATATATATATATATATATATATATATATATATATATATATATATATATATATATTAGGGTTATAATTTTTTTAATTTTTGTCACAGTTTTAATTGGCCATAGTTTTAAAACCTGAGAAATTGGTAGTTAATATTAAGTTTTCATAGTAATATTGAATATAGTTAAAAAATGTCCCCACCTATCCACAATTAAGTTATGCTATAAAAATTTTTTTGATTTTATGACTATTATGGAAAAATTTGATTTTTAAATTTTCTATAGAACATAAACACACCTAAGTAAAAACCTTTTTATGTGTTTGTGTAATATGTTGTTCTGAACTTAAATATTACACAAATACAGAAGTTAGTTAATACTAATGCGTTTTATGTTTTACTCATTTCTTTTACTTTTACCTATTTTAGTGTTTTTTATAACGAATTTTATATTTATACACTAAGTTTTTAAAGAAAAGTATTTTTACTAAAATAATATTAAAACATAGAACATTGCAAACATATATTATCCATGCATTTAGATTTTAGCCTGGCAAAAAGGAAGAATGCCCTGTTTTTGGATCTTTTTGATATCACCAATATTAAGGGCATATAGCTTAATCTGGAAGATAAAAACATACACTTATTAAGTTCAGGAGAAGTTGATCACAGCATTAACACACAAGTTTCATTACATCCTTCAAAAGTCAGAGTTTCATTACATCCTTCAAAAGTCAGAAGCAAAGCAAATAATTGTCCAGTTAGCAGTTCAACTGCGTCAGAAGAAAGTGGTTCAGATTTAGATTCACAAGACAATTATAAACCAGTGGAATTAAAAAAATCAAAAAAATAGTATATAATAGAACAAAACTAGCATCTAGTCTTGTGATAACTGAATCTTTAAGTACAAATAAATCTGCTAGAATTTGTAAAAAGTTATTTGAAAAAGGTATTGAAATAGAAACTCCGAGTCTGGACAGGAATATGAAGATCAGCTATGAGGCAAGGGGAAAGCATGGAGAAAATTGTTGCTAAAATGGTACAAGAAGAACAATTCTGCCTACATTTTGATGGAAAGAAAATAAACAAGAATGATTACCAAGTTGTGATATATTATTGGATTTTCCACTTTCACATTTAACAGTAGGAACTGTTAAATGTGAAAGTGAAAAATCCAATAATATTTTTGAAGCATTTAAAAAATTGCTAATTGATTTTGATGCATGAAAATGTATTTCAATGATTATTTGTCACACAATATAATCATTGAAATATTAAGTCCTTGTGAAGGACTTAACCAAAAGCTGTGAAAATCTTCAAAAAAAGAAGTATAAATATGAAGATGAGCCAAATCATTACATAAACTTGGGATGGCGAGATGACTTCAAATTTCTTTATGAGTTATGTGAAGCTATTAGTTACTTCAAGAATCATAAAAAATTACCAAAAATTAAGTGGCACAAGCTTCCTCCATTACACAGTGTTAGATGAAACTCTAAAGTATTATATGTTCTTCTTGCCTATTTCCTTATACCAACATTGAGGTGTGAAATTGAAAGTGCAGAAACTTTTATTGCAAATCAATGGAAAAAAAATTTGGTTCAGCAAACAATTATTTGATGATAAATCATATGGCTATATGCTTGATGCATTGACTGAATTTAAGTATACAGCTGCCTTAAAGTGCTTTATGAAACTCTGAAGCAAAGAAGGTGGTGTAGTTCAATTTCAAATAGACTATCATTATACCAGTTTTTTATTAATTACTCAATGTATATATATATATATATATATATATATATATATATATATATATATATATATATATATATATATATAATATATATATATATATATATATATATATATAAATATACATTAAATGTTTAAACTTAAATCTGTTTCTTTTTTACAGGAACAACTTTTAAAATTTTTATATTTAGTATATTGATGTGAATTAATGACTATATAATATAGAAATTGTATCAAAGTAAATATGGCAGCGACTGTATACTAAAAATCCTTCAAAACTACTAAAAAGTTATTTTATTGTATTGTATTTAAGCAACAGAAATATAATAAAACATCAATTGCAAAAAGTTGAAAAATGTTTATTTTAGATTGAGTATTGTATTCCAATAATATTGCAACTTCAAATTATTTCTTTCAAACATTTTACTTCCAATTTTTCAATAACTGCTAACAATTTTATCCCGAAACAAATAAATACGTTTCATTAAAAAATAGGATCTGAAAGATAATGAAAAAATTGTTTCAAAATCTTATTGTATTATTTTATACAAACTTCTTATGCTTTTTACAGCAAAAAAATCTTTCCAGTTTTCAATATATAGATATCTCAATATGATGCTTGCATTGCAAAACAGAAAATATAAGGAATTAGTCGATTATGAAGAATATTCTTTTGTTTTGTGAAAAAGATTGATCCATTAAATAAAATTTGTTGATGGTTGTACTTCTTTTAGTAAGATTCTGATGGTTGTACTTCTTTTAGTGATCTTATTTAGATTTTTATATTCACATTTAAATGTGATTTTGTATTTGGAACTAAATTAACAATTAAGAGAAAAAGTAAAAAAAAAAATGTAAAATGCAAGACAAAAAAGTTGATTTTCAATCAGCTTTTTTGTCTTGCCTTTTTATATTTTTTAATATCATCAACTCCATCATAGTGTAAATCAGCTGATCAAATAATATAAGCTGATCTTTGTTGTTGATACTCACAAAACTTTGAGGGATTGTCTTCTGAAAAAAGTTGTAACCCATATAGCAAGAAATCCAAGATTATGTTTAAGCATTTG
The DNA here is from genome assembly GCF_038396675.1 of Hydra vulgaris. Classification (NCBI taxonomy): domain Eukaryota; kingdom Metazoa; phylum Cnidaria; class Hydrozoa; order Anthoathecata; family Hydridae; genus Hydra; species Hydra vulgaris. Next base: position 44,384,217 of record NC_088927.1, on the reverse strand, counting down.
CCTAATATGCCCGGAGACATACAAAGACTTAAGCAAGTCAGATTTATGTATCATCTTTGTAAAAATACTTTTTTGAAGCACATAAATTTTATCAATCCAGGATGTGGTATAATACAGATGTTATTTTTAGAATAACTTTAAATGGAAATATTAAAAATATTTAAGACCATAAGTATTTTTTCTTTTGTTTTTGATAAGGTGAATTTCAAGAGTTTTTTTGTATACAATAGATCTAAAAAAGTTGATCTATATGAAATGGTATTTTTGAATGTCACTTTTGATGAGTTTAAAAATAAAACTGAAAGTTTGACAAAATATGTAAATGTTTATTAAAGGGATGTTTTCATCCTTCTGATAAGCATTTGGACATTTTTCTTTCGTTACTTTTAAAGAAATTCTGCGTATATTTATGAGTTTTTGCGTATTTTTACGTAACTTTAAAGAGATTCTACGAAAGTGCTACTAACATACTCTTAAAAAAAAAGACATTCTTTATATTAACATTTTACTCTATTAGCTATTCTACTCTATGGTTTATCGCTTTGTTAATCCTTTATAGTTCATCTTGATAAGAATTACAAAATTTTTAAGGATAGCAGTGTTTATTGGAGATATTTGATGCTTAGGTTATTATTTCAACTCCTTTGTTGTTTTTTTTATTTAGGTTTTTTTGTCTTCTTAATTTTTGTTATTGTTTAGCAACAACATTTTAGACAAAATTATTTTTGTTTCTTAACATAAATTAAAGTATTATTGAAAAAAGTTTAAGAAAAAATTATACTTATAAATTTTTTTAGTTCGCATAATCACAAAATATACATTTGTGTGATGTCTCTTATTTAATTAAAGCTATTCTAAATAATTTCGAAAACTCTAATTGGAACCAATATTCTCAAAATCTAGTGGTAAGTTTGATGATGATAATAACGATAATGATGATGATGATGAGGATGATGATGATGATGATGATGATGATGATGATGATGATGATGATGATGATGATGATGATGATGATGATGATGATGATGATGATGATGATGATGAGCATGGTGATCTCGGGTATAGCAACAAAAATGTTTACTCTGTAAAAAAGTAATTGACATTAATTGTTCTGGAGGTGTAATTGGGAATGGCTATGTAATTTACAAGATATGTGCAGGTGCATATTTATTTATAATTTTTAAAAAGCCATCTTAACCTTTCTAATTTAATAAGCTTGAAAAAAACATAAAACTGAATTACCAGTTTACTAATCCACTCTTAAGTTGTTTATATTCATGTATCAGCATCTCTTTTTTTAACACCTTTTAGCCACGTTATTGTTTTGCAATTTTACTCATACTAACTTTTAAATTTAATTTATTTGTAAAGACTTTTCTAAATCTTTGACTGTTAAAAAGGATATTAGTGTTGGAAGAGGTAAATGTTTTCGTTAAGGTTGATACCTATAAATTAAAAAGATGAATTTTTTATGATTATTACGTTATCAAGTCATGTTTCACCAAATGATAGTTTGATACATTTAGATCTATTTATAAAATTTTCTACATACATAAGGTAAAAATTTTTCTAAATAGATCTAAATTAGAATAATAACTTTCTAACATTTATATGTGTAACATTAGTGCATGTAAATAAAACTTATTAGCCTTCTATTAATGCACTTTATTATAAAAGGGACATTTTTTTTTGTTTTAGCTTTTCAAAAAACGACAACAGAAAAAAAATTTAAAACTGCTTTATCCCAATATTTTAAGTCAATATTTTCCAAATTTTATAAATTTAAATTTAAATATTCATAAATTTTTATTCCTTTAAATTATTCCAAAATGTGTCAGTTATGTGTGATTTTAGTTTTCTAACCAATATATTTTAGTTAATCAACTTTTATATATATATTATAAATGGTAATATATTATAAATAACATATAATGCATTAACTTTTATAATATATATATATATATATATATATATATATATATATATATATATATATATATATATATATATATATATTATAAAAATTAATGCATTCTTTATATCTATTATAAATGCGATTTTAGGTAAAAAGTTGCACACATGATTATTTTCAAGCTGGAGGAGAAAAAATAAGTATGCTTGCAAAATAGTAAATATATAGGTTTTTTCCTTGGAGTAAAAATATAGAAATTGTATTATATTTCACACATATGCTACTTTATTTCAGTATATTCAAATACTGCATATTGATTTAATTGAATCTAAAGTGTTTTCTTTTCTAAAGTTGTAATAGGCACTTTTGCCTCTAGCCAATAACAATTTTTTTAAATAATTCAAATAATATTTATTATCTATCCATCGATAGAGAGTTTATGTGATCAAGAGTTAATTGATTTACTGAGTGACGATCAACAACATGATTTGTATATTTCACTTGCTAATTCTTTTAACTCTGTTAAGGTGAGAATCTAAAAGAATAAATTTATATTGTTATGTAAACAAGTTTTTTATATGCCACATATATTCAAATGAATATACTAAGCATAAAGTTCAAAAATTAAATTTCTAATGTGGTTTACTTTTAAATTTTTCTCACTCAAAGCACTTTTATTTAGCTTTTATACTTCCGTATTTTCATAGTTTTTTTTAGTTAACATATCCTAAAACAATGAATATATTTTCCAGAAGCCATATATAATGCAAAGTTATTTTTAGGATAGCGATTATGTTTTTAAAGTTCTTGTCCCGGAGGCAATCTTTTCCCTTATTGCTAAGGTTAAGGAAACATGAAGAATAAAAGTTTTTGTGTTTTTGATTTTACTTTTTACGTTTTTACTAAGTCAATTTTTCTGCAAAAGTTTATTAATCAGTTCAGATAAATTATGATCTAAAAAAATCCAGATCACTTTAAGACAATATAGAAATTAAAGCTGAGTATGTTGGAATGAAAAGTAAGTTTCCCATAAAATTTGTGTTTTTTTATGTTTAAATTTTGCACAAAACTACACTTTTTTGTGAGCTCTCAGTAAATTAGTAATAGAAATGTTTGAAACTAGTGAAATTATCCTAATATTGATAAAATGTTTAGTGCGTTATTAAAAGAATTTACAATAGAATTTATCAGTTCGATAGTGTATGCCATACGTTTTTTTTTTTTTTTTTGTTATTAAAGAAGTTAGGAATTTTTCTTTCTCCAAAAATTATATTTTAGTCAATATTGAGAGAGATAATAATATTGATAAGAGAGATAATAATAATATTGATAAGAGAGATAATAATATTGATAAATATATAAGAGTAGTAGTACTACCAAATACCAAAATTACTTATTCACAAAATCTTATCTTAAATTGTCTTTTTTATAATCCTGTTATGTTATGTATATGCAGTTTTCATTTAATTTTTTCAAGGATGTTGTTGAGGATGTTACTGATAGATAGATAGATAGTACTATGCTTTATATGGTTTCACTTATATATTTTACTTTCGAGAGTTTCAGAAAAAAGATATGTTCCAGCTTGCTGTAATAAAAACATGTTGGTAGACAGAATTACGCAGTTCTCTAAAGATCAAAAAGAAAGCTTTAAACAACTTAAAAGTTCAACAAATTTAATGTTTTGAAAAGAAAAATTGCACATGGAGATACATCCAATTGCACATGGAGATTAAATTTCTCCAATACATCACTTATGTGTGCATGAATTTAATCTTTATAGTTTTTAGAGATTTTTCATAAACTATGCAACGCTTATTTTCCTCATAAAACAAGACAAAAAAGATTGTAAGTTTCCCCTCGCAGAGCCAGAAAAAAAAATCAAAACAGCCCATTTGTTTAATTAAAATTGCTGCGTAAAACAGCTTTAGATCTCCAAGACTTTTTATTAAATTTTTTTTTAAAATTGCCATCAACATTTTTAATGCGTATTGCATTGTTTCTTTTAAGGTAAAACTGTTATCATTAATTAGCGGTAAAAATCCAGCTAATACAATATAATATGTTTTGCCAATTATAATAAATATTATAATTTTTTATAAATCAAAAAAAAAGATGTAACTTTAAAATGCGTGTTTGACAATATGACATTTATCATTTTTTATAAATGTAGACTGACAGCAGACATTATTTTGACAGAATACAAAATGAAAGTCTAAAGAAAAACAAATTTAATGAGTTGACAAGTCTATGTAAAGCTCATACTGGTATTCTTATTAGCTTATTATTGTGTTTGATTGAGTTTTAAAATTAAAAAGGATGTTTTAACAAAAAAAATTAAGTTTTTTTAACATTTTGTCGGCTATGGAACATGACATGTATTTAAGTATATTTTATTCATGATATTATTGAGCTATATGTTGAAGGTTTTGTGACAACTCATGTAAAACTTACTATTTAAGTGTTACGATTTTGTGACGAGAGAAGAGGTGGGGATGGGGTCAATAAAGGTCGAAAATTGCGTGACTTAATTCATGGACGGCCCCTAATTAGATATTCGTTTAACTGATTAAAAAGAACATATACTAATATTGATATCGATCAATCATTAAAAAGTAAAAATGATGAAAAAAAGTATATATATATATATATATATATATATATATATATATATATATATATATATATATATATATATATATATATATTGGCATATATATAGTATTTTGACAGTTATGGTAAGTCGCGTGTTCATCTTTTTGATTTAATATTAACTATCTTTAGGCAATGCATTACATCCCAGCTAATAAAATCAAAACTGAGTTTTAGGGATGGTAAGACTCATTCTTACCAATCTAGTTTAAAATTATCGTTACTTTGTTAGAAAATATATTCTGTACTTTAAAATGACTTGTTTTGCATGATTCGTTACTAAATATATTTCAAAGCTATGCTGCATAAATGCATTTTGATGTCCTGTATTAAGAACTGAAAACAAAATATATCAATGTCTAGGATTTCGGTATATTGTTGTTTTCATGCTTATTTTATAACCATGAACCATTCATTTCTATAGTTTACTGAATAGCGAAAGACTATTACAATATTTTTTTTATACATGGTTAAATTACAAGATAAATAGAATTGATAAATATAAATATGTGTTAGTATTCAACACTTAATAGGTCATTTGGTATTGTCTTCGAGGTTGAGTTTCTTAAGATTACCTCTAACGCAATAAGTTCTACTAATTTTCTTTAAAGTATACTCGTGCGTTTCTTTTTAAATGGGAGAGAGTTAGGGTGTTTGGTTCAACAGTAGTATGTCCTATCAAATCTTGCATCATAAGAAGGGTTTGACGGCTCAAGAATGTGTTTTATTTATTATTTTGATGATGAGATACTTACGAGGATTTCTAGAAAAATATAAAATTTTGTTATTATATTGATTATTATTATTATTAGTATTATCAAAAATAAAATACAAGGGTTCATTACAGAACCCTTGTATTTTATTTCATCAAAAATATCAAAAATATAATATAAGGGTTCATTCATTATCAAAAATATAATATAAAGGTTCATTACAGAACCCGTATATTATATTTTTGATAATACTTTAAGGATTCCCGCCTTACGTTGAATAATAAAAAATACTATCGCTGGCCCTAACCCAAACCCTTAGTTGATAAGGTAGCTACTTCTTTATGTGCTCGGCCTAAATCAGTTAATGATATATAAACTACAAATATATATAAAATAAGTATAAAACAGTTATATCCACTAAAACGGCATATAGTATAATTAAATATGTATTATGTTTAAAACAAACAAATTTACTAAAACGGTATAAATTCTGATTAAATAAGAACTAAGCATATAACGAATATTTCCAGTTAAAGGGTGTTAACTTAAGTTAAATATAAACTTTATTTCCACTATTACGAATATTTTAACTAAAACATTATAGAACAATGAACAACTAATATAAAATAATAATAGACTTGATACTTCAGATAAAAACATACTTTTTTTGGTTATGAATATTCTTACATTTTATATTTTAAGCTTTCTAACTGAACTTTTTCCCTTTTTATATAAGTACTCGCTGACTACATACTCCGATATAGTCTTTTTTGCATATTTACTTAGAGGTAAACAACCTGATGTGTTTCAAATACTGACTAGACTTTTGGTTTTGTTTACTTTAATAAAAAAAGTGCAGCGGGCAAGGATAACGCGGAGTTAATATTGTGAATGACATTTAATAAGGAGTTAAAAAATGTGATATTCAGCTAGCTGCGCAATATGATCCTTCCACGAATTTAATTTAAATCTGGTTATAAACTACGCTGTTTCTGGTTTCAGAAAGAAAATGAGTTTTTCCTATTTTTACAAGACTTTTACTTATTTTTAACCAGTTATATATAATGAGATTTGTTATTAAATTTCAGCAGGAAGTCGTAAGTAACATTAAAAAATAAAACGCAACCAGATTGTCCTCAATTTTTTATAAGCTTCTTTAAAGTTATAAAGTTTTTTAAAGCTTTTTAGATATAGTTAGAACTTTAACAAAAATTTTTTTAAAACATTTCGAAAAAAAAGGAAGAAATTGAAGCTCTAAAATTAGGAAACAAAATATCAAGCTTTAAATTAGTTTTTAATTGGGTAATTTTGTATCAAATATTAACAAACGTTATGCGTTAAAAAATCTACAAAAAATGTCCGTAGATCTAAATCAAGCGATCGCATTATTAGATAAACCGAAAATCAAGTTTATTTGTTTAATAATAACTGTGTTTATGTACAATAATAATGTACGTAGCTAATCAAGGCTTTAACAGCCGTTTTAAGTTAAAAATAAATACAACTTTAATTTAAACTATTTAGCTGTTTTAAAATATACAATGGTTTGATCTAAGTTATTACTGTTAATAACACTGTTTGTTAGGGAGTAGTATCTCTTTGAATTTTTTTTATTAATTCGTAACGTTAGAATTATCTTGTTCTATCTCTATATTTTTTAGTTTTGAGATAAAATAATTAAAAAAGTAAATGCTTTATGAGACATTAAAAAAGTAAATGCTTTATGAGAAATAAATACTTCAAAAATTTATATTTCTGCACAACTTTTTTACTGGCAAATTAGGTTTCAATATAGCAGAAAAACATTATTCTGAGGAAACTGATTATCAATAGCTCAATTTTTTTAATAAGTGGAGATAGAAAAAGATAATTTTAATGTCGCGAATTTTTTTTTTCTTTTTTAAGTGCCCCAATAAGACCTTTCGGTAACAGAGAACCGCGGAAGAGCACTTAATAGGAAGTTCGTGCCTGTTTCCCAACCGTTGTTGTAAAACTTGCCCAGAGGTGGGGTTTGAACCACGGATCTTATGTTTCTGAGACAAGTGCGTTACCACTGCGCCACGGCTACACAAATCGTCCACGAAGCCTCGTGTTATGAACTCTTGTATTTGAAACTATTAAATCAGGTTGGTATTCCGAGTTAAATTATCTAAATTTTTTACCTTTAAAAAATTTAGAAAATTTTTTTTACGTAAAATTGAATTAGGTCATTACGGACTTTCTTTCAAGAGTCGTTAATTTAAAGTAGGTTAGTCTTATTTCATGGTTTTTTCCTTAAAGACATTTTATTCGTTATGCTTTAGTTTGTATTGTTTCCGCATTTTTTTAATCTTGTTCTAAGTAAACTTACCACACTGAAGTTGCGAAGTTTAGATACGCTCTTTCAAGAGAGGTGTATAATAGTTTAGACGCGTTTATGTCAACATTTTTAAATGAATGTTTTGTTTGAAATCATAGCTCCAAATTCTTTTTCAATTTTTGTGTCAGGTTGTTAAACTCTATTTAACGCCTAATCATACATTGTGTATATGTAAACTACTACTTTTGCTACCTATATGCGAGCGTTTGCAGTTCCTAACGTTAATTTTTATTAGCTATAGTTTTAACTATTTCATTAATTTGTTTTCAGTTTTTTATATCCAAAAATGATCTAATTATGTTAATTAGTTTTAAATAAGCAGCATACATTTTACACTTAGTTGAAAACTCATTCGGTAAGTCGTTTATATAAACAATAAACATAAACGGACCCAAGAGAGAGCTTTAAGGCACTCCCCCTGTAACTGGTAACCAATTTGAAAAATCACTGTTGCAGATAACACGTTGCACTATTTTTCATACAAAATTACTGCACTATCTAAGTGCTTTATTGTTAAATTCATAACTATTTAGTTTAAAACATAATCTGTTGTAAGGTACGGTATTGAAATCAATTGATGACAGTACCTGTGACAAATACAAGTGCACAAAGGCTCTTCAGCAAATTAAAATTAACAAAAACGAATTTAAGAAATATCATGACTCAGGAAACTCACAAACAATGCTTTTAACTTTGCCAATGGAGAAAAAAAAGGAGCACAAAAAGTAGAATAGATATAGTAATTGCGGAATTTGCAAAGGAAAAAGCAAACAAATTTCATTTTTACAAAAGTTAATGATATAAAAAATTTCTTTGGATATTTTCAATATTTTGTTTTTACTAATTTATATATATATATATATATATATATATATATATATATATATATATATATATATATATATATATATATAAATTAGTAAAAACACTTATCTAGTTTTTAGTTATCTTCAACAGCATGTTTCACCATCAGTATGTTAATCACGAAGAATCTTTTAATGAGTTCTTTTCATGATTTTTTAATTTTCTAAGAGAGCTGATGCAACTTCTTGGTTGCAAAATAACTACAGTTATTACATAATTAATTAAAACAATTCTCAACTTCCTGTGAAACAGTTTTTCAATAATTTTTTGATGTTAAGACATTGAAATTTTGAATTTTTTGATGTTAAGACATTCTTCCTGATGAACCTACTGATGGTGAAATATGCTGCTGAAAACAACTAAAAACTAAATAAGTGTTTTTACTAACTTGTTATAGTTCTTTTCTTTAAGACCTTTGAGCGCTCCATTTGTAGAATACACTAATATTATATATATATATATATATATATATATATATATGAATATATATATATATATATATATATATATATATATATATATATATATATATATATATAAACTTTTCTTTTTGCTTTTCATGGTTGTTGCATAATAACGCAATAATATTTTGTAAAAAAGGGGTTATTTTAGGGACCTTCCATAAATTAAGCAACGCTAAATTTCATCAATAAACAAAACAAAAAAAATTAAAAGTTTTTCCTCGCAGAACTTTATATTAAAAAAAAAAAAGAAAATAAACGCAAATTTAATGATAATTTTCGCGTTAAAGAACCTAAGATCTTTTACTTCGTTTTTTAAATAAATTAGCGTTGTGTAATATTTAGAGAACCTCAGAGTTGCGTTTTTGCTTTTTTTGCTTACGTATGGAAACGTCCTAATCCTTTAATTTTAATAAATATAAACTTTAATATAAAAATGTGAAAGTTTCCATACTTTAACCAGATTTAAGTAGTTCCGCGTATTTAATGCAAAAAGAGGGAGGGGTTGGTTGAAGTTTTGTTCCAAATCTTATAAACCAGAGGGAGGGCGGACGGACGGAATCTTGATAAAAGGGTGGATAAGATTTAATTTGTAAATGTCCTGTCTTATTTTTTTTGGTATACACTTTAGAAATAAGACTAAATATGAGACTTTGTGCAAACCGGCCCCGGCTACGGCTCCGGCCCGGCAAATAAAAGTATGAATCCTAATATAGAATCTAAATATTAATACCACAATTGATTACAATACTTTTTCCAAGTTACAAATTTCAGTTTTTTTGTAATCATATTAACATTATCAATCAAAGAAGACTTTAATATTTTAATTGAATTAGAACTTTATAAATCTATTTTTTACTATACTCTTTTTTTATTACTTAAAATGCTTTCTGATATTTTATGATAATGCGACTAATAAACTTATTATTATTATCAGTAGGAATTATTTTTTAAAGAACTTTTATAGTTTTAATCTCTGTCATTACATATTCTATTAAGTTTTCACTGAAACTATTAATAATTGAAGACATAAGTGGATGAAGGTGTTATGTTACACCAATATAGAACTGAGATATCAGGAGTTAAAGTTTTGAACACATATTGTTCTAGATATTTTTATATAGCAAAGATATGTTAATATTTATGGAGGGATATAGTAACCAAACACTTAAGATTGTGTATGTAATATTTAATTTCATTAAAAAAGTGTGTTGTACATTTAAATCGAGTTTTGGGTGAATTAATATTTAACATAACTCCTTCATCCACTGTGAAAATCGTATTTTAGCACATTTTTGTGCGGTGTCATTATGTTCATGTGAAAGAGCGTTACTTAACACCTTTATTTGTGTAAAAAAGTGGAATTTTGTATTTTTGCGACATAACGCCTTCATCCTTCATCCTTCTTGTCTTCAATTGTCTTATACTAAATGACTTTATTTTTTATATAAATTCAAACATTATCTTTTTAAACTATTTTAAAGATGATTTTGAAATTGGTTTATTGATTTGCCTACTAAATTAAAATCATGTTAAAACATGACTTTAGTTTAATAAATTTATATATGATTTGAAATGTACTGTATTAATCAGCACAAAAACTGTATAATTCAAAAGTCAGCAAAAAAAACTTGAATTCTACATAGTTAAGGTAAAAATAATTTTTTCTATTGGTTTCATTGCAAAACTAACTTTATGCTTTTTTTTATCGCTATTTTTAACTACTGTATTTTATCAGGTACGAAAAATTTACAAAATGGTTATGATCATATTAAATTTTTTAATAAGTCTTTATGATTTGATGTGTAACTTTTTAACTTTTTTTAACACAATGTCTTAGAAACGCCGTCAAACGCTCTCTCTCTCTCTCTCTCTCTCTCTCTCTCTCTCTCTCTCTCTCTCTCTCTCTCTCTCTCTCTCTCTCTCTCTCTCTCTCTTTCGTTTTCTTTCTACATCTTTATTGAATGTTTATAAACAAAGGGACATATTAATGGAACCTCCAATGTTATTATCAAGTTCTTCAGTATTTCAGGTATTTTATAGTATTTACTGATTTAAAAACTGATTTTATCTAGTCTCTATGTTGTTATCTAAAAGCGAGCAGAGCTAAACAGATAGTTTTAAAGTTAAATTAGTACTTTGTTATAATTTAAAGATAATATATCAACTTTAATTGTTGCTAATAATTCATTTACTAACAACTGTAATATACGACTGCTTGCTACTAGTCATATATTACAGTTGAAAAAATGTTTCAGACTTTTAAACTTTCATGGAAAACTTGTGTTTAAAAGTACTTAAAAATGACAAAGTTAGCAACCTAGTATGGTTATTTCAGCACAATAAGAAGGTAATCTCATACTTAAATGCATACTTACTTTCATTAAAGATGTTTTGAAAACAATTCAATAAATTTAAAATATCATAAATAAATTCAACTCTGGATCCTTTAAAGTCACGGTCAGTTACAATAGTGTTATTACTCGCTACTGACATATTGCTTAAAATTATATTAATAAAAAAAGTGAAGAAAAAAAATATTTCAACCATTGTTTCTTCAACAAATACACATATTAAAAAAATGCTTCTCAAAACCTCATAACTTCTAAAATGAGTGCTTACTGTTGTTAAAAAACAGGCTAGTAGACAAATATATATATATATATATATATATATATATATATATATATATATATATATATATATATATAAATATATATATATATATATATATACATATATATATATATATATATATATATATATATATATATATATATATATATATATATATACATTATATATATATATATATATATATATATATATATATATATATATATATATTCTTACTTGGTCTTTAATTTTTACCATACAATAGCTTGAGATGATCTTGTCGCGTTATATATATATATATATATATATATATATATATATATATATATATATATATATATATATATATATATATATATATATATGTTAATTCACCTCCCCAAGGCCAAAAAGGTTATTTTAGACGAGGAGGCTACTTGATTTTGGTTATAATCCTCTCTAAACTCTATAACTTCGAAACACAAACCTTGACGAACAAGGACGTTGTGCGGATAAACAAGTTGAGCGCGGACTTGGTGGGGATCAAACTTGGAACCTCTCACTTATGAAGAGAGCACTCTACCACATAATTTCGCGCTTTTCTCCTTTTTGTATAATTTTTAAAACTTTCTTACTACTCCTTATAGTAATTTTAAAGAAAACGATTTTTGAGTCTTTAAATCAACTTTGCTCAACATCGTAAATTTGATTTTTGTTAAAAACTTATGAAAAAAGTGAAAAAAATCCAATATAGATCCTAGTTCTAATCTGTTCTTGTACATATTATTTAATTATAGTTGACAAAACACAACGTTTCTGTATATTTATACCAAAAATTTACAAAAGTGTTGTTTTTAAAAATTTCTAATAAAAAATAGGCTTACTGTTACAAAAAACTGCCTTTAAAAATCAAAACAGATCATATTATTGAACTATTATGTTCCTTAGACCTAAGCAACGCATTTAATTCAAGTCTTGTTTTAAATCTGGCAAGCAAACGTAACTTTTAGGAGAATAAAAAAAAAAAATAATAATCTGCGGTCTTAGTTTTCTCGCCACAAACACTTTTATTATACGATACGGCAAATTTTACAAACTCCTATTGTTTTATTTTTCGTCTTATCATAGTTCAGTGACCTGGTCATTTAAAAAAAGTATGTTGTGATCAGCAAAATATCATAGAGACTATGTAATATTTTAAAATCACCTTAACTACACCTAGTAAGAACTCCAGAAAGTATTTAAAAAATTCAAAAATTGTGTATTTGTGTGTGAGTGTGTGTGTGCGTGTGTTTGTGTTTGCGTGTGTGTGTGTGTGTGTGTGTGTGTGTGTGTGTGTGTGTGTGTGTGTGTGTGTTTGTGTGTGTGTGTGTGTGCATGTGTGTGTGTGATAACAAACTTTAAGTTGAATTTCATTTTTTGAAAACAAAATATAAATATTAGCAAAATTAAAAATGAAACAAAATAAATGATTGCTTTTACTTTCTTTTCACTAAACATAATCTTCTGTTTGCAATATTGACAGCTAACCAAACGATAAATGCAAAGTTTTTCCATGTGTTCTTTCAGTTTCTTACGCAAAAGTGAAGTAGAACACGGTATATTAGAACATTTTAATGTTTGATATTCGCAAGAACCCAAATGATCCTTAAATAAAACTTATTTAAATTACTTTAAAATAGTAATTTTTGAAATAACCTTGTTCTATAAATACAGAAAATTTGCATTTTTTTTTTATCTCTGCAAAGTTCATTAAGAGAACAATCACTTTTTAACATTTAAACAATAACTTTTTAACATGCAATAAAAACCTTATTAGATTACATTAAGTTAACTACTACATAATTAACTACTTATTAGATTAAATTATAATTCATTATTAGGTTACAAAAAGTTTAAAAAATAAGCTAAACTGTTATAAATCGAAACATTTATCCCTCTATATTTTATTGCATATGGGTTAAAAAACTTGTTATAATTGTCATCTAGTAGCATACTATTTTAAATCAAAAAAATTTGGTCTGCCTCAATTAAACTGTTATATAGTTACTTATATTTTATAATTCCATTTATAAGGGAAGAGCAAGTTTTTAAACTGGAGCTAAGCTATTGTTCTCAAAGTTGAAATTTTCAAAGGTTCGGATTCTTTAATAAAAAAAAGAACTCAAACTATGTCAGTATGAATAAAAAAACTCTTCATCATCTTTATTTACGATTAAAAACTATTGGTTTTCAAAACTTATTTTGTCAGAAAATGAGATTTTTTTTTTTCCGAAACAATGAATTGAACGCTTTCAGCAAAACGCTCTTCAAATAGTAATAGTAGTCATACTTTTCCACACCGAGATGTTATAAAACTGTTGCATTAAATATTTTTAAATAAAATTTAAGTAACATACATTTAGTATTTTTAGTTCTCCGGTCCATTCACAACCATTGGAAAAATAACTGCATTTAACTTTTAATTGCATAATAACTCTTTCAATAGCAACATCGGCAAAAATCTATGAAAAAACATTTTATCAACTTTTAGTAGCAGACATATTTTTAAGAACAAGAAATGGATTTTTCTATATAATTAGACTAAGTTATATAAACTGATTTAAAAAATTAAAAATAATAAAAGTTAAAAATAGTTACTTTGCTAGAATTCAAAATGCTATTGTCTAATGGACAAACTAAGACTCCCTTATTTCTAAAAAAAAAAAGTTTCTTATTTTGATAATATTTATATATATATATATATATAACTATATATATATATATATATATATATATATTTATATATATACATATATATATATATATATATATATATATATATATATATATATATATATATATATATATATATATATGTATATACATATGTATATATATATATATATATATATATATATATATATATATATATATATATATATATATATATATATATATATGTAAATATATACATATGTATATATATATATATATATATATATATATATATATATATATATATATAAATATATGAGTATATATATAGATATATATATATAAATAAATATATACATATATATATATATATATATATATATATATATTTATATATATATATATATATACATCTATATATATATATATATATATATATATATATATATATATATATATATATATATATATATATATATATATATATATATATATATAAAAAGATAAAACTTTTACAAGATATTTATTTTTACAAAAGTATAAAAAAGGCAGATGATGCAAATTTAAAAAATACTCTGTTGCACCACCTCAGAAAATACTGATTTCAATCGCATATTTTAAAAGATTGCTGTTTCAACGAAAGAAAACGGTATTTAATAAAGAGTTTTATCAAGGTAAGGATTTCGAGTTTAATACTTAATTTTTAAAAAATACACAAAAAGTCATATTTTTTTTAATGCAATGCACAATGGGCCAGAATTCACTTTTACTGGGTAAAAGTAATAACTTCTCATATAAAAAGATTTTAGGACTATTTTTGCACTGTTTGCTTATTTGAGTTTGCGGTATCAATGGTGAAATTAGTTTTAAGTTTGGTTTGCTATGGATACCTAAATTGCATAGCAACCAAATATTTTATTAACCATAATAAAGATAAACTGGTCTAAAGTTATAATTTTATCAGATTACTCCCATAATTACCACATACATTATTATTACACTACAAATGTAAATGTACTAAGAAATTTTAGCTGCTTGATTATGATACATGGAATAACTGACAACGGTATTCCAGGTATCACGAATAAAGTACCATGTTAAATATCTTAAAATATCAAAATTACAAAAAAGACAAATATTATTGTGGCATTAGGGTGTTTCATTTCCGACAAATTTTCGAAAATGATTACGTTACATGCATAACGGGGTAAATAATGTACCAAAAAAAAGTCTGAAAAATTTTCAAAATTTTAAAATGTCATCTAGAGGTCGCCATCTTGAAAAAACAGCGTTTTTTACACTTTTTTCCACTTTAAACTTGAAAAACTTAAAAAATAATGAAATTTATGTTACGTTACTGGGTGTATATAATAAAGGTTATTATATGAACATTTGGTGAAATTTTCAGAAAAATTGGTAAATGTCTAGAGGTCGCCGTATTAAAATATAAAGCTAAAAAACTTGTTATTTTTTTAAATTTTAAAAAAAATTTAACTGGGCTATTTTTAGGCTTTAGCTTTTCTAAGAATAATAATTAATAAAGAAGATATTAGTAACATACAAAATACTATAAAGTATTAATTAGTTTTGATTTCGAATCGGATGGATTTTGCTTTCTGTGTTGTTCGACAACTTGCAAAATAAATTGTCGTTGTTCTTCATTTTGTGCACACTCGCGGAAATCACCAATAAGTTTTATTCCTCTTTCGGCGTAATCATTTGTTATCTCTAATTGTTTAACAAAATCGTCTGCAGTTCGATAATCTTGGAAGAATTTCCACTCTTGTGGATTCATCTGGAGCCATTCCTGGTTGTTTATTAGTCCTAATAAATCAAAAAGAAGCCACGACCGTGGTCCAATTAAAAAATAAATAACGGTTGAAGAACTTAATGTCGGAAATTTTGGTTTCCCAATTAAAAATGTTTTTGGTCTTGGGGTAGAAAAAAGTTTCTTTGCCATTATTGTTCTAGTAAATTCTGACAATTTTTCATTAAATAAAGATAGAATAACAAGCTCTTCTGTTAAATATCAAAGGTGACGGTTAATCGACGAAATCACAGCGGTTGCGATATCTGAATCTTCTTCTTGATACCAGTTCATTGCAAAAAAAAATTTGAAGTCATCAACTGGAGCAAATACGGAAATCCTCGGACGGAGAAATTGCATCGAATAAAAAAGACTAATAAACTTAGCCATGCGGTGGATCATAATTTGCTCATTATTGGACATAATAAATTTATTAGATAAGAGTTCCATTTTTAAAATATATATGGAATGTGACATAAATCTGGCATTGTGAATTGCACCTGGTTTGTGAATTTTGAATATTCTTTCCATTGATAGTTTTCCCCCAAGGTAGATAATAGTTAATTCAATTAACTCAAGATAATCTTCTCGCGGAAATATTTTCTCTTCGAGGCATTGGTAAGCCCATTTCAGAACTAAACTTGCTTGATTAAATATTTCTGATTAAATATCAGTAGGCCATTTAAAAAAATTCAGGTTTGAGTAATCAATATCAACTCTAGAAAATTCGGCTCGGAAACGTTGAAAAAAAGGTTCATCTGGACTTTTGCTACCTCCTCTTAATGCGGTAAATGCATGCTTAATGTGTAGCTCATTATGATGATGGCGACATGCGAGCCATAGAAGAGGTCTCTTTAACTCAATTCTAATTAAAGTTGCTGCTCCTTTTTTATTACCTGTGTTGCTTGCTGTTGTATCAAAGCATATACCAACAATGTTTTTCAAAATGTTCCAATCTTGCGCAAGTTTCACGACCTTGTCACATTGAGTTTTACCTGTCGAATCTTTAATCAAAGGTACACCAATAAGTTTCGGCTTGCAAATAAAACTTAAGTTAGTTTCTTTGAATACAAAAATAAAAAATATACATAGGATTTATATAAATAAATAAATAAGTACCCGTTAAGAGATCCGCTAATAAGAACTGCTACACGTTCTTCATTATAAGCTATGTCTAAATAAAAAAGCTTCGAATCCCAGTGCAAAATGGCCTTTTTAGGTTTGTTTATCTCCCAGTCAGCTTTAATTGACAGAACAATATTCTTTCGCGCATTTTGTCTTTGACGATGCACAGTTAATACTGACATAGAAATTTCATTAAGTTTGCCTCCGCTTTTGCAGATGATAGTGGATTGAAATAGAAGAGCCACAGATGCCGTTACTTCTGAGAGCTTCTTTGATGATATCTCTAGTGAATTTGTTAAAGGCACCTTTCTTTTCTTTAGTAGTAAAGGAGTAAACTCTGTATCTTTTTGATCTTCTTCGTCAGCACTTTCAACTATTTCACTGACATCAAAGACACTCGATTTTTGATCTTCGGTTGAACTTCTCCGAAAATCTATGCTTAGTCTATCTTCTCGACGTTCTAAAAATTTTGAAACACCTAGATCGATGCTACCTGTTATATGATACTTTCTGCTACTCTTTTGATCTTCATAAAATGCCCAATCTTTTTTCCATTTTGGTCTACGTGATACTAATAACTGTTCATATGCATTTACTGCTGAAATGTCGCAAAGTTTCTCAAGTTCATTACAAAATGTGACAATTTTTTCTTTTCCAGCTTTAACATCTCGACTTGCGTGATCAATTTTTTTTATTTTCACCATTTCCACAAACAATTAGGTAAGCAATTAAAGACAAGAGTTATCTGAACGAACTGGTACTCCAGCTTTTTCCCAAACTTCCTTAAGCTCACCAAGAACAAGTTTAAAAATATCTCTTGCAGAAGTGTCGCCTTTTGAATAAAAATATAAATGAGAGTATCTACCCAAAACATGTTTTTTTGTTGGTAGACGACTGAAACTTGATAATTTATTGGATTCAGGGTAACCAATTAACCAATCTTGATTTTTTTTTCTTAGGTTCGTTACAATAAAATATTCGCTTTTCCAACTAGTTTTAAAATTGTTTTAATATTTCAATTTTGCTAATTGAAATAAGAACGAATTTTTTAAAATAAATTTATGAAATTTATATACATACGTCCAGATGTTTATTTTGCAAACTATTTAATCACGCAACAACTTTTAGTGGCCAATTATGCTCAAAACATAAATTATGCATTTTATTTAAGGTGAAAGCATTTAAGCAATTATTCAGCAAAAAAATATGTTGAAAAAATAAAACTTTATAATTCGGCGACCTCTAGACATTTACCAATTTTTCTGAAAATTTTACCAAATGTTCATATAATAAACTTTAATATATACACCCAGTAACGTAACATAAATTTCATTATTTTTTAAGTTTTTCAAGTTTACAGTTGAAAAAAGTGTAAAAAACGCTGTTTTTTCAAGATGGCGACCTCTAGATGACATTTTAAAATTTTGAAAACTTTTCAGACTTTGTTTTGGCACATTATTTACCCCGTTATGCATGTAACGTAATCATTTTCGAAAATTTGTCGGAAATGAAACACCCTAATGTGGCATTCTGATTGAAAACTTTTTAAAACATTTAAAAAAAATGAACACATATTAAACTCCTATTTTTAGGTGTTTTTATGCAGTTTTAGGGCTCTTTTAATTATATTAGGAAACCAATAAATAATCCATATTAAAAAGAACCTAAAACTTAAATCTTTTTTTGTTTATAATAATATAACAACTTTGTTTAAAATAATTTTTTATTCAAAAGCTCATATTTTCTGATAATTGTAAAGCAGCTTTATCTTCTTTTTCTTCACCATTTTGGCGCAAACTACAATCCGATGCAAACGATAGTTAAGAAGATAAAAAAGATGCAACTAATGGCGCAAATCCTATTTCCTTTGTTTACTTACTTGAAGAATCATAATTCTCGTGTGGACACTACAATTGAATAAGAGCAGAAATATCTAAATCAATGAAGACAGTTAGAAGAACATTTTTATCAATTACAAATTGAACCAATATCGGCTCATTTTATAGCCACTATTTGTTATTCTCTTCGAAACGAATTTTAGAGCTTTTCCATATTCCACCTTTATCAAAGATGCTTTATGAAATTAGACAAGTTATAATGTGCAGTTAAAAAAATTAAAAAAAAAAAAAAAAGTTTGTGCCATTCAAAACTGCAGCCAACAAATTAGATCAGTTAACTTCAAGTTTTCTTGTTTTATATTTGAATAAATTTCGACACTTTTCATGTTTTAAGTATAAAAAAACATGAATTACACTTACAAAATCTTATAAATAGATATTTTAAGATGTATCAATAATACAACAAGTTTGTAAAACTGATATAGACTCACTGAAACTCAATTACAACCCCAGTGAAAAATAAAACCGCGTCCCACATGGGTTACGCGTGGGTTCCGTGTGGGATTGATGGGATTTATGTGGGACGGATTTTCCCATGTGGTATCCGTATGGAAATTTGTCACCTTAAACCCATGTGGGTAATCCCACATGGGTTACATGTGGGAACCATATGGTATTTACACACATGGGAAATCCCACGTGGGTTTCCTGTGGGATTTGCATGGGAATTAATTTAAAAGCTGGAAACTAAATAAAAATTTTTTAAATCGACATTGCATTGCGTTACGTTTATATTGTGTGAAAATATTTTATATTAATAAAGAGAATGGCAAGCAAGTATGTAAGTACCACGAATAATTTTTATCTTTCTTTATAAAAATAAGATTAAGATTTGTGCAAATAGACGTATTATTAGGATAATATAATAGTTATTTGAATATAGATCTTGAGTAAATTATTTGCAAACAATTAACTGATGCAAGTTGAAATGTTGTCAAAAACCAATCTTGCATGCATAGGACACTGCAGTGTCCCAGAAAGAAATGCAGGTTTGAAAGTCAAAGAATTCACAATTTTCTTTATTAAAAAAAGAAAAAAATAGGATGGAGATGGGTTTCTGTAACTTTTTTTATGCTCCAAAACTTTTAACTTTAGATATAATAAGGTCCTTAAGACTTGAGGGACTTAAGAACTACATTGAGGAACAAAAACAGGATATTTACAGAAACTTTTCAATTTTTAATCTGGAGTACCACAGTGTTATTGTGAATAAAGCCTCTGGGTCCAGTTTTCAAAGTAATATGATCTAAGTAATGTTTAAATAAAATAAAATGCTTTAAAATGCATATAGTTATACATATAACTCCTGATAGTTAACTATATGTATAACTAGTTATACATATAATTTGTTATAAAAACTTATTTTTTAAGGTTATGCTTGAACAAATTACAACCAATTAATTCAAATTCAAGATTTAGTTAAAGTTCAAGTTAATGTTCTTATTTATTCATTGTTTTTGTTAATTTTATATTTATTTGTTCAAATTTATCAGTTAGTACTATATTTTACTACAGTAAGAATGTTTATCATTGTTGAACGTGATTTTATTAGTAACTTTTGACAACACCCTTTATATTTTAAATAATGACAGCTTTACTTTTCTATTGATGTTAAATTTATTACGTTTCAATAACTCAGATTGAAACGTAATAAATTTAACATCAATAGATCTTAACTGAATTATTGTAAGCTTTGTAGGGGTTTGTTGTATATCAAATGGTGTTGTAAATAAAGTAAAAATAATATATATATATATATATAAATATATATATATATATATATATATATATATATATATATATATATAACATTAAAACAATAAAATTGATACAAAATTTCACTTTAAAATGAATACCATTAACATTGTGATGATAAAAGCATTAGGAAACTAGTATTTTCGTATTATTATTATACTATAAATAAATTGTTTTTTAATTCATTTTATAAAATGGAGACTGACAACTGATAATTAATGGAAATAACTACAAATCATAAAAATCATGTAAACTTCATTTATTATTACTAAATACTATATTAATGTTAGTCTACAAAGTTAAAATCAATTTAGAGCATTGTTATTAGTTCTTTTGCGATTCGCACTTCCACTTCTGTCTCTCAAATTTATAAAATAGGTGGTCAAAGCTTGCTCAATAGGTAGGTTCTCAGCATAACAATGCTTTTTTCTTACACTTTCTAAAGAGAAATATGGCAAATTGATTACTTATTTTACCTAAATTGTAGGGTCATTTATGCATAATGATGTCAGATGATGACCCGGTTTATTGAACAACTTCACCCTTTATCAAACTCAGTCAATTTTTTGCCATCTCCAATTGAAAATGATGTCAGTTTTTGTTATCGTATTATGATGGTGTATCTGAATTGTTAATATAATATAAAAAATGCATATACCATCAATTTTTTTCTGGTTCAATTATACATTTATTCTCAACAGTACTAAAAGTAAAAAAAAAAAACATAAATTGTTCTTTCAGATAAGCTAATTTCTGAATTTAAATTGTTTTTCCTATGATCCTCTACAGTTTTAAGCAACAAAAGCAAGAAGTTTTTAGACCACATTGTTGGTGTAAATATCTCTAAAACCTGCTCATAGCTAGCATAAATTGTTTTACTTTTTTTAAAATAAAATATTTTACTTTTTTTTTTAATTCAATTTTTTAATTGACATTATTTTGGTCTCAACATCCCCTCCCCATTGTCAATTATTGTTAAACTCACACTGCCCCTCTATCTACTGGCATCATTTATGGATGATCCCATAGCCTAAATACTATATATATATATATATATATATATATATATATATATATATATATATATATATATATATATATATATATATATATATATATATATATTTATATATATTTATATATTTATATATATATATACATATATATATATATATATATATATATATATATATATATATATATATTTTTTTTTTATATATATATATATATACATACATACATATATATATATATATATATATATATATATATATATATATATATATATATATATATATATATATATATATATATATATATATCTTTACTTTATTTACAACACCATTTGATATACAACAAACCCTTACAAAGCTTACAATAATTCAGTTAAGATTCAATCTGAGTTATTGAAACGTAATAAATTTAACATCAATAGAAAAGTAAAGCTGTCATCATTTAAAATGTAAAGGGTGTTGTCAAAATATGTTGATAGTAAAATTAAGTTACTAATAAAATCACGTTCAACAATGATAAATATTCTTACTGTAGTTAGAATTAGTACTAGTTAACAAATTTGAACAAATAAATATAAAATAGTGAAAAAACAATGACCAAATAACTTAAACTTGAACTAAATCTTGAATTTGAATTAATTGGTTGTAATTTGTTCAAGCATAACCTTAAAAAGTAAGTTTATATAATAAATTTTATGTATAACTAGTTATACATATAGTTAACTATCAGGAGTTATATATATAACTGCATGCATTTTGAATCATTTTATTTAATTTATATATTACTTTTGATCATATTACTTTGAATACTGGACCCAGAGACTTTATTTCCAATTACACTGTGGTACTCCAGATTAAAAATTGAAAAGTTTCTGTAAATATCCTGTTTTTGTTCCTCAATGTACTTCGTTAGTCCCTTAAGTTTTATGAACCTTATTATATATAAAGTTAAAAGTTTTGGAGCCTAAAAAAAGTTACAGAAACCTCCTTATCTCCCCCTATTTTAATTTTTTTTTTTTAATAAAGAAAATTTGACTTTCAAACCTGCATTTCTTTGTGGGACACTGCAGTGCATGCATGCATGCAAATATCATATGAACATGTTAGAGAATGTTCATATGATATTTGAATATCACAAATTTAATAATATTGTTGTGATATGTTATATAAATAATTCCATAATAGATTATGATATGAAAATAAGATAGGATATGAAGGCAATGATCAAAGAATAAATTTACTTATAGAAATTTAGATGTTTGTTTATTAGTTTCAGAATATTATATTATGTGTGACCGCGGCCTTCTATAATAACAGGCCTTGACATTGCGCAACAAATATGTTAAACTGAAGGCCAATTCCTAATACTGTGTTTTACATTTTCATCTTTTAACATTAGACGAAAGTTTGTGTTCGCGCTTTTTTAATAAATCTTTAAAATGTGATTGGTTTATAAATTAGATAGCCTAACATCAAGATGATAACGTTGTAAGGTTCAAGGCATTAACATTGTAAGGTAATAATATTGTCAAACTAACGATAAGTTTTTTTAATAATTAAAATGCCTTGAAAATGCCTTTAAAATGCTGTGTATCTCTTTGCAAGTCGAACTACAACTACAACAAAAATATCAATTTATACAACTACAACTACATTATCAATTACAACTACAACAAAAATATCAATACTCAACTACAACAAAAATATCAATTTATAAATTCCCAAAGAATCTAGAGGAGAGAAAAAGATGTAGTGAAGCTATCCCAAGAACTAGTTTTATTGTTACAGACTATACAGCATTATGTCAACTGCATTGGCCAAATGAAGCACCTTTTGAAAGCAAATATGGGAAGCAACGACCTTTAAACCCACCATCTGTTTTTAAAAATATTCCGCCTAGTTGTTTAGCCACACCAGCAAGTAAAGTTAGAAAAATGTAACTTCAAGCGGTTTGAGAAGCATTTTACCAGATGAGTTAAATGATTTTCTAAAAGAGGATGAACTTATATTTGACGATATTCAATCTTTGTTAAGTGATAATAACGATGTTATTGTTTTCCATATGTAGAGCATATGAGTATTTTGCTATGCGACGAAGTTTATATGATTGTTTGTGTATTGACTACAAGTTGCCAAGTATAAGGACTTTAACCCTGTTGAGATATATTGATAAAACTTTTTTTTGCTTGAATCAACTTTTGTTGGTGTTTTTTATTGTTGGTGATTTTTATTGTTACCATTTTTAGCAAAAAAAATTCAAAATACAGTTATCTTTCTAATATATAGATATATACTTTGTTATGGTTCTGCTTGTTATTGATACTATTTAATATTACATAAATATTCTTAATGAAATTTGAAATACGAAAAGCATGATTATCTTTCAACAATTTTTTGGTTTTCTTTTTATATTTCCGTTTTTACTAGAGATTATTATTAGAAAACATAGACTGCCACCCTACCTAATACAAAATTACACCCTACCTAATACAAAAATATATCAATATAAGTAAAAGTGAAAGTTTAATCGGTCTTCAGTTTTTACGGCATTTCGCGCGATGTCAAGGCCTGTTATTATAGAAGTCTACATCATTGAAAAAGTAGGTTTTTACATTTTTGTTTTTGTTTTTTTGTTTAACTACTTATCCTTATTGATCACTTTTTTTCAGGATTTTCCTCAGGGGTTCAAGCTCATTACGCATAATATGTGTTCAATTACGCATAATACGTTAGTCATTGTAAGTAATTAATTAGGAAATAATTATTTGTGAAATATTGTAGTCATTAATGACTTCAAACTGGCTAATAATTAAAATTGCTCGACTAATAAGGTTCCTTATTAAAATTGCTCTCTCTCTCTCTCTCTCTCTCTCTCACTATATATATATATATATATATATATATATATATATATATATATATATATATATATATATATATATATATATATATATATATATATATATATATATATATATATTTATATTTATATATATATATTTATATATAATTGTTTTTATATATTTTTTTTTTAGAAAATGTTTGAAGAAAGTTAGAAGATACTAAAAACCTTGATATTATACAAGCCGAAGCGATTTAATTAATTCAATTGACAAAAAACGGCGTGTAAATCGCAAAAGAAAAAATATTATTTTTAATATTCGTTTTGGATGTATTGATTAGTAGCATTTATTTTTAAATAAATTCATTTTGCAACACGTTTTTTAATTTTATAAACTTTCGTCATAATAGTTTAAGGTAAATCCACATAGGTTATAGGTGGAAAACATCACATGTAAAAGATCAAAAATGCTACACGTTTTGAATACCAAATGGGATAAAGTAGCAAATACCAGATTAAGTTAAGCCTCTCTGAAAGCTTCGATGATTAATTTTAAATTACTATTTAAGTAATTTTTAAATTAAAAAAATTTTAAAAATTATCAAAGAAGCATTCGAACTTTCATTTGTCTAGTATTGACTACTTTTATACCATTTGGATTAAAATATGTGGCATTTAAGATCTATAACATGTAGTATTTTCCACCTATATCCCATGTAGGATTTACCACATAAAACCCATGTGGGATTTACCATATGAAACCCACATGGGACAAAATAATATTCCCCATATGGGTTACATATGGTAAAAACCCACGCGTATCCCATATGGGATTTACCATATGAAACCCACATGGGACAAAATAATAATCCCCACATGGGTTACATGTGGAAATATCCACGCGTATCCCATGTGCGCTTTTTCACTGGGACATAGCCATTTAGAACAAAATACATATCATGTTTTCGCCACATAAAATTGGATACATAAATTAACTTGTAAAAATCATTATTAGAGACCAGGCGGACATCCGCGGATTATAAACCGAATTTTTATCGATAATATACATATTAAACAATGTATTTCAAGTCTGAAATTACTGGACCACTTTGGGACGTAAAAGTATTCGATTATATAAGTGAAATTTTACCTGATAAAAGCACTTCAAGTACGCCGTCTTCTGAAATTATTTTACTTTACATAAGTTATGTGCAAAATAGTGTTGTAATAGCTCAATTCAAAGATAATATTTGATTTTATTAAATTGTGCAATAAAAAAAGAGGTTTTAGAATTGAAAAATATTTTATGATTTTTGTGGCGCAAAAAGTTATTTCAAAAAAAAAAAAGTTATTTCAATTAAAAATGCTTTTTTTAATTAAAAATTTTTATTTACTTTATACAGCTTAGAAGCATACTGCATAATAATTATAAAAAAATATATACATTTTATAAAAGCTGAATGTTTAAGCTATGAATTGGTATATAATAATGTAATTTTTATGATTTTGATTTTTTACTTATGTCAACCATCTGGCCCACTGTGCATTGTATAGATGTTTTCATTTAGGGACAGTATACACTTATTACATTAAACTTATACAAATATATTTTACAAACAGATAGAAATTTATATTTTCGTTTTTCTCTTTTAAAAAAAAAAAAAAAAAAATATATATATATATATATATATATGAAAATTGTTTTTTTTAATGTCAACTTTTTTTTTTTTGTGTTTTTGTTTTGCCTTATCAAATTTTTGTGCCGATAACAACAACCACTCTGGAGAAATAAAAACAAAAACTTTTTAAGTTTTTTTTATTTTTTCTATTCAAGTTTATATTAATTTTCTATTTTGTTAGTTTTGCTTTCTTTGTTTTTGAAACTTAGTTTTGTCCGCAACGCCAAAAGAACTTGCAATCGGCCGTGACCAAATTGTCTAAAATATTATGCTCATGCGCGGATTTACAAGACGATAAGCCTCACGCGTTACCTGGGAAGATTTGTCTAAAAGTATTTTACATTAACCTGATAAAATTGAATCACAAGTTAAGTCATGCCCTTTTTTCCAATTGTTGTCAGGAAGTTCAGAAACCATTGATTTTAATTTAGTAAAAACTTTTTTTTATACTTTAGCTATTCCAGCTATATTCCAGCTATTTATTCCAGTAATAACTTACTTTACCATCAAGAATGAGAGAAGAATCACAGATAACAACAACATCACATTACAGAAAATCACTATTTGAATCCAATAAAAAAACAAAAAATTTAATAGAACAAAAAATAGAATATGAATATGGGTAAGGACAGGGCGAATAAAGGGTTGAAAGTTTAAGTGTTGAAGACTGGGAATATTATGTTTTGTAATAAATTATGAAGTAAGTCTGGAAAAAGAATAGTGGTGTCAATGTTTAAAATGTATAAATTGGGCTCATTCGGACAAATATTCATTTCAAAATACTGGTGAAGCAATCTGTGGTTTAAGTGTCAGTTACAGTGCATTTGATTACATGATTGGCTAGTGACTATTTGAATATGTATTATGTATGTTTGATTATATTTTATATATTATTAATAGCTGCATTATACTACAAAATAAAAATGTTGAACCTCTTAAAATTCTTTTTTATTTATCATTATTTATTTGATTTACTTAAAAAAAAATCTCTATCATTTTGACTTGCATAGCGAGGGTAGGTGTTATCAATAGAGGATCTCTGATGATTATAGCAATGTAGTTTTGAAACTTTTACTTTATTAGGTTTAAGTAGAATGGTAGAAGATTTCAAAAGTATCAAGTTCTTTTTTCAAAATTTATTAGACGGCCTGTGTTAAATTAATTAGTGCTTAAGTTTTTCATTTTGCCCCTCGTTACCCTAGAATTACTTCATGCAGTATAAGTTGCAGCAGTAATTATTACTATACATTTATTATTTTCATTTCTTTTTTTTGTTTTTTGTTATTCACCTCCTCAAGGCCGAGAAGGGCACTACAGATGAGGAGGCTACTTAATAGTAGTTATAACCCTCACTCAACTCTATAACTCCGAAACACGAACCTTGACGAACAAGGTTGCTGCGCGGAGAAATAAGTTGAGGGCGGTACTACCAGGGACGTTGTGGAGATCGAACTCGAAACCTCTCGCTTTTTTTTTTAAAGCGAGCGCTTTACCACTACACCACTACCTCATATAATTATAGTATATAATAATATAATATATTATTATAAACCACAATATTAGTATAAATGTATAATAAGGTAAAATAATTATTACTGCATAATAAATAATAATGATTACTGCAACAAGTTCAGAACTACAATAATTTTACTGTAGTTGCAATAGCTTAATATTTACAGCGTTTTAAAATTTACTTCGTTATTAAATATAAATTTGTAATTTTATAAAAAATTAACTTCCTAATTTGTTTCTTAGTTATATTTTACAAAAAATTTTTTCTAATGAAATGTTTAAACATGTTTACATTAAACAAATAAACTTTAAAAGCACCAATTTCAAAAGAACTGGTATCAAATCACATAATACCCTTGTCAACATGTACAGCCGAATCACCATTAGCTGTTCGCATAAACCTCCTAAAGTACACACTTTTAACTTTTCATTCCAAACTCCATTGTTCTAAACTTTTGTCAAACAAAGCGACTCCTCTTTTCAAAAAACTCCAAACTGTCTTTGCGAAGCACATACTGGCCTTTTTGATATAAAATTGCATCAAGCTCGAGTAGATGGTTTATAAAAAAATAATAGTTAACTCAAAAATAAAAAGTTAACTAGTTGTTATCTTATTTGAAAAATAATCATAAAAAATCAACATAAACCGCTTTAAAGACACCATTTTTTGTTGAGTTACAAAAAAACGCGTCATTAAAAATATGTGAAGGTAAACAAAACTAAATTTTTCCAGTGCTTTGTTAATCCTTCTATATGTGTCTATCTAAACCCTAACAAATAACAACCACGTTTTTTTTAATCTTACTATTTGGCTTCTATGTAAGTATACCCAAAAGTATAAAAAATAAAAATGAGTTATTTACGTTTCATTATTTATAAAAATACGCGAAAAAAAGTTTTACACAAAGACTTGTAACAATATTCATTACTTATAACTCGCCTTTGTTATGTTTCATAATAACTTAAATATAAAAAGTTAAAACTGAAACAAGACACATATGGAAGACTTGCAACTTTCAAACTTTGCTGCTCACAAATGCAAGACACAACTCTTCTGTTTAAATTTTTTGAAATCACTTCAAACCATTTCCCGCTGGACTACATAAGCTTGCCACCAACTTCGCTAACATACAATCACAATACACGAGCCCCATAACATCAAGTCTGTTCCCCTTCCTTACTCTTCAAAATAAATATTTAAAAATGTCTGTTAACAAATCAGAGACTTACTACTACCTCATTAACAAAAAAATTGTCAACGTTGGTGGATACTCCCCACTTCACCAAATCATCTTGATTTTTAATGACAAAAAAAAATATTTCATAATCATTGGCGCAAAATTTAATCCAATACCATGTCGTGTCAACTCTTGTTGACACAGTTTTGATAAAAGTGCTTTTCTCCAGTCCAAAACATGTCTAATTTTATATTTTTATTTCGTCGGTTAACAACCATTAAGAGAGTTTTCCCTTTGGAGGGTTCTATTTGTTTTCGTCATCTTTAATTTCCAACTAATCAGATCTTCTAGTTTGTTTTTATATTCTGCACTTTCATGTTTTGGCATGTTGTATTGGGAAACGTTAAATAATTGGTTGGAGCCTTCTTTACTTCTCCGTTTCCATTTAACTTTCTATTTGACACTATCAAGTATTGATGATTTTCATGATTTTGTTTTTTAATGCCAAAGACACATTTCTCTCCAACATTTAATTATCGTTTTATAAAAAGTTTGTATGCTGTATAAGCATCTACAGAGAATGCTGCGAA
Organism: Hydra vulgaris; assembly: GCF_038396675.1. Classification (NCBI taxonomy): domain Eukaryota; kingdom Metazoa; phylum Cnidaria; class Hydrozoa; order Anthoathecata; family Hydridae; genus Hydra; species Hydra vulgaris. The sequence continues at coordinate 44,354,565 of NC_088927.1, read as the reverse complement.
CAAACAACGCTCAACTTCCCTCTTTTCTTTTATCTTGCTTACCTTCAGCGTTTAAAGCATCATATACTAAATAAGCAACTGTTCTAAGAAGGATTGGAAAAAGTAATTGCTGTTTTTTATTCTGCATTTTAGCAACTACTTTCGATCGTTGTATACAAACGGCAACGTCCGAAGTTCCATCATACAGTTGAAATATATCAAATAATTTCATAGTTGAATCCATGTCCGGTTAGCTTGTAATTTACTTTCTTGAAAAAAAACTTCTTTTCATTCTCAATAAATTTCTCAATAAATTGTCTTTCAAACTATCCACAATAATCGGCATTAAAAAACCGCTTAAAACATAATTACAATTAAAATAATTAAGAGCTAATAAAAAAAAGACACCACATAATTACCAAAGAATACTCTTGAACTTTCTACACACAAATTATATTTTATAAATTGAATGAAAAAAAAACCCATTTACATTAAATAAACATTGGGTTAAATATGAATCGATGTTTACAAAATCGTTCTAAGTCACAAAAACTATTTTTTCGGAGAACGAGAAAAAACTTATTAAATCCAATATTACTACTTTGATAAATTCAATTAAAAAAATTTGGGTGCTTTTTGACATCTTTAAATACTAGGTTTGTTATAATAATTGTCAAAATTTGTGATATATAGTTGAAGTTGTGTTATACATAGTTAAAGTTGTCTGACTTAAAAATAGTTTTTATAACTTAGAACGTTTTTGTATACATCGATTCATATATTAAATCAATGTTGTGTTCATATTGTAAAAAAATCAATTTTTACAAGATTAATATTGCATAGGATCAATATAAAAAATCAAGCTACTTTTAAAATTAAAGTTGATATTATATCACGTTGGGTAAGCGCCGAAATAAAAAGGCAGCATTAACAATAGTTGTACATATTTTGGTCAAGTGTATGCATGCTAGCTCAAAAAAATGTAGTCTACTAAAAGTATTTTCATATGCATGCCACATTACATGCAATTTAACTCTACAAAAGTTAATACCTTTTTCTAATTTCATTTGCGCATGACAAGCAAAGTCGATGACCACATTGTGTTTGAATAGGTTCACGAAGCGCCATTTTACATACAGGACATTCATGTTCATTTAAAAGTTCATTTATAAAATACGCATCGTATCCACCAAAGTTCTCTTGATCTAAGCTTTCCATACTACAATAAGCTTTTCTTTTTCTAAACATAAACATGTTTATATTAAACTTTTTTTAAAATTTTTTTAGTTAAAATAATAAAACTTTTAAACTATTTTACGAACTGAAAAATTGAAACTTCAATTTTGTATCATAATACTTTAATGAATGTTTATTTTCAATAAAGTGTCATATTGTCAAAGGTGTTTGCTGAACCTGTTGAAGTGCGTTTGATTTAATTTTTTCTTGTTGTGTTGTTTAACATAACTACATCAATTTTTTGGTTGATTGTTCTAGTTACTCAATGATACTTAAAAATAGGAAGAAATTATTTGTAAAGTTCTAAAACGTATACAAACAGATCCTATTAGCTAACGCTACTAACACTTTAAACCAAGTCTTTTTTTAACAAAATCAAAGTTCCATGGTGTCAAACAATTAAAATGAAATAAATGCATTTTAAAAATTTATACAAATCTTAATGGGAATCTCTTAAATACAGTAAAAATAGTTCAGATTGTTTTTGCAATTAATGCTTTAAATACCCTACAGAGCGATTGGGGTACAATTTGGTATGTGTATTGCAATTTTAAGTTTATTAAATTCTAGGTTATTATATATAACTAAAAACTCTCAAGTACAGTACTTTAAGGGTAAAAAAACAATCAAATGCATGCTGATTTACTCAAAGTTAATAAGCTTTAAGTAACGACTTTTTGAAATATAGATTTATTGAAAAATTTATAGTCAAAATTTATTATTTATTTGACTAAATTGTTATTACTTTGTCAATTTTTACCTCAAGGAATATAACTAGGTATCAAAAAATTTAACTTTTAGCACCAAGCACTTTTTAAGAGGACGCCAAACTACCATCTTAACAATAAAATAGCACATAATCCTTTCATAAAAGGTTTTTTTTAGCCAAAAAGTAAAATTAATTTTAATCTAGACCACAAAAAGAAATGAGAACTATAACTTAGAGTTGCAAAAGTATGCGGTAATGATAGTTTTACATATCGAAGTACTGAAAAAGTTTAATTTTTATAAATTTATCTTTTTTTAAAAGAATGGAGTTATTTCACACAAATTACAATACATCTAGTAAAAATTTTTTCAAAACTTATTTCACGCAGTTTTTTAAAACATCAGTTTGCACATAATAACTCATATTCATTAATGACGTTTTGCTGAATCAATTCTAGTTGTTTATTTATACTTTGTATAATTAAAAAACAAAATACTTTTTATTAAAAAAGGTTTGTGATAAGAAAACACACCAGATAAGTTATTTTTGTACATTATTAGTTATGTCAAAGCCCAGTTGCGACAGAAGACGCATTAAAGTACAGAAAAGTATTTTATTAACTGTTAATAAATTTTTTATTTTCTATTTTTCGAACTCTTTTTGATAGTGCTTTTAAACAATAAAGAGTTTTATCAGTTACCGTTAACATATTTGTGATCATAGTTTATTTTCATAAATAAAACGAACGTCATTAAAACTTTACGTTATTGAATTGAAAATAAACTTAAAATGATATCTTATATATTAATACGGTAATGAATAGTGCGCATAGTTACGCCTAATGTTTCGCCTATTGTTCGTATTGTTATTTACGGTTCTGTATTCTGTAAAATACACTATTTCTTAGTTTTTAAGAAGTTTCTAGACTTTTATATGCGCGGTTTCTTTTTCCATGCGGTCTTTCAAGTTAAGTCAGTTTACGAATTCGAGATGATGTACTTTTATTCTCAAAAAGAGTTGATGTTCTTCATTGTTTAAAATAAAAATTTAAATAATCGTTTGTTTGTTGTTGGTTGTTTTTATTATTCTAATTTTTATAGCCTGTTTTCAATTTTTAGAAGAAGTCTGGTAAAATAGTTGTTTTAGTACAATCTAAACATGAATACTGTAATTTATCTAATCTTCTAAATATGAATACTGTAATTCAATAGTGTTAGTGTCGTTTCACTTTCTTTTTTAATAAAGAACTTTCTAGGCTTTTCTAAAAGCGTTTCTTTACTCCACGCGGTCTTTCAAGCAAGGTTGTTCATTGTTTAAAAACTAAAATTTGTTTGTTGTTCGTTGTTTTTATTTTTCTGTTTTTTTTTTTAGAAGAAGTAAAAACTAAAATGACTGGTAAAAAAAAATTTTTTTGTCCAATGTTTCTTTTTTAGTAAAGTGTTTCAGTTTTGTCTTCAGTCTTTTTAGATCATTTTAAGCAAGTATTGTTTCATTTTTTTAGAGCAGTTAGAAGGAGCTGAAGGCCTTTTTAGTAAGTATATAGTGTATAGTAGTTTATTTATAGTTTGTATTAGTAACATAGTTATATTAGTTTATTTATAGTTTATATTAGTTTATACAGTATAAAGTAGTTTATTTATAGTTTATATTAGTTTATATAGTATATAGTAGTTTTTTTATAGTTTATATTAGTTCAAGTTTATTTATCGTTTATATTAGTAAGTTTATTTATAGATTATAGATTAGGATTAATGAGAATACAAATTTTTTTTTAGACAGGCTAGCTGACAGCGACTTAAGTAAGTTTTATCATTTAGATTTTATTTGAGTACAAATGTAGCATTAGCAATTTTATTGTATATAATTTTATCTCAGTTTTTATTTTTAGACAGACAGGTAGAACTCAGTAAGGACTTAGATTTTGTAGATTTAAAAACTTCTTTTGAATATTCTTTTAAAGCATTGAATATGTTTTAAATATTTTAATAAATTTTGTCATTTAGGTGTGGTAGCATCATCAGTTGGTGCAAGTGGTAGTAATGTCTTTTATTTTATTTTACAGCAAATAGTAATGTTTTTTAATTTATTTTAAAAGGAATCAATAAATATTGTTTATTTAAACATAATCATCAGGATAAAATAGATAAGATAGATAAAATAGCTTTTTTAATTAATATTTTTTTATTTAGTTATAACTTCAGTTGCACCAGCCACAACAGGTAACTTCGTACATTTATTTTAATATACTTGAATTACATTTGTTACTTAACTTTTCAAGCAATAAATATTGTTTGTTTCAACATTATCGTCAAGATTATAAAAATAAACTTTTTATTTGATAATTTATTTTAGTTGTTTCTGGATCAAGTTTAAATAATGGTAACTCATTAATTCATATTTTATTATAGATAAATGTAGATAAAAAAATGTAAGTTGGAAATTTTTGTAGATTTAAAAGCAGTAAGCTTTTTTCTAAAGGTTCTTTCTATTTTGGAATAAATCCACTATCACTACATTTGTTCTATGTTTATATAATGTACTTTAATAATTTTTGTCATTTGAAAAAAAATATATCAATGTTAAATTACACCAGGTTGTCGAAAATAGTTATAGTTTAATGATAATGTTGTAGACTGTTAGACCAGATTATAGATCTTTGATCTATTTAATCTATTTAATAACCAACTATCAAAGGGAAAATTTACTATCAGTTGTTTGTTTATTTTTCTGTTTAGTTGACAACAATGAAGAGAGAGGTAGTATATTTAAAAGGATTTTTATTTTTTTATAAAGTAACTAAAATGTTTTTTAAAATATTGTTGTTAACTTAAAAGTAAAACAGTAGGTTTTTATATTTTTATTCAATAAGCCCAAGAACTTATAGTTCTTGGGCTTAACTAAGATAATACTTAAAATTATATTGTCAATAATAGAGAAGAAATTTAAAATTCTCAGTAAGACAGCTTCTTATTATTTTACCTCAAGTTAGTTTAATTAAAATTTATTTTCTTTAGTTGATCAAGACAGATCTAATAAAGGTATAAGTTGCATTAGTTTAGTGAATTTATTTTTAAAAAGTTAAGTAGATATTTTAACGTCTATACATTTAAGTGCTTTTTTTGTTTAGACACAGAATTGAAGACTGAAAAAAGTCAGTGTTTTTGCTATTAAAATAATTGTTAATAGAAATTCGTTTATTTGTACTGTAACTGGAATTTCAAAACTTCAAGTACTAAAGCTTTATTTTCTTTTTTCTTTTAGGAGAGTTGGAAAAAAAACTAAGTATAAATTATGTGATTAGTATAGTTAAATAAAGCATTTATATCTGGACACTCAGTAGTCCAAGTCAGTTGTCACATTTTAGAAATTGTCCAGGAGAGAGTAAATAGTAAAATAATTAGTCTTTATTGGCTTTTTTATTCTTGATGGTTAAATTTATGTTTTATTTAATTTGTCTTATTAAATTTGTCTTGAGGAACATGAAATATAATTTTGACAAAAATAAAAAGTTAAATAAAAAAAGTGAAAAGTCATTTCTGAACTACAAACGTTTTTCCTTTGAACATTGTGGGGACACCAGACCCTTTATATTGACCAAACTTTGTTTCAAATTGTTGCAGGAAAACAGTTTTTATACCTATGTAGATACTGAAAAAATTAAAAAGGTCTCATACATAACTCATTTTCACAAAAAACTGGATAACCGACCGTTGTCTCCTGAGGTACAGATATCAAAATTTAAAGTTTTTTTTAGTTTTGGTTTAGTTTATAGTTAATTTTAGTTAAGTTTTAATTAGTTTTAGCTTCAGTTATCTTTTATCTTACTTTAGACAACTTCATGGCAGAAATGAGGGGAATAGGTAAAAAAAATTATAGTTAAATATTTATTTATACGTAAATATAATTCTATCAATTATTCTGAGATATATTTCTTGTCTAGTGTCTGTTAGAAGCATAACTAGTAGGGCTGTGTTTTAAATTTTATTTATTTTTTACGGAGAAATATGTGCAATAGGTGAAAGAATTATTTATTGTAAATATGACATTTTTAAACTGTTTGCATTTTACTCATATTTTTATTAAAGTTAAATTTCTCACAAGTTTAACTTTTTTTAATTTACTTTCTTTTAATTTATTTTTAGCATCCTCTTCATCCTGTGAAAATGGTGAGGTTATGCTTTATATTTTGATTTAAAAAAATTGCAAATGTTTTTTAAATTTTATTATATCCTTCTATTTGTAATTTTAGAGTCGTTAACATTTGAGGAATATGAAAGATATCGCTCCCAACACCCAGGGCCTCTCTCGGAGAGGTCCTTCAATAAGTGGCGAAGTAATGGCGGTATGGATGAGCCGTCTTTCAAATGGAGAGCTCATCCATACCGGGGTGTTGGGAGACACCGAAGAAAAAACAGCAACCAAAAGGTTGTAAATGTCTTCTATCAGTGAAGATATTTATAACTTTTTTGTTGCCGTTTTTTCTTTGGTGACTTTTTTTTAATTTTGTAATTTTTTTTTTAATTTGTAATTTTTTATTTTTTAGTTATATACTATTGTTTGTATTTGGTTTGTTTTTGTCTTTTTTAATTGAAATTTTATTTGTTTTTCACCAATTAAACTTAAATATAGTTAAATTGATTCACTAACCAATCATCATAATAGGATGCTACATTCTATTTGTTAAAAATAATTAATTGGTAGTTTAATTTATTGAAAACACTGCTTTTAAAATTTACTATAAGCCAAGACTATTTAGCTATATAAATGCAATTTATTTATATCTATTTGATTTTTTATCTTTAATGTTTTTAGTTTGGCTCCTTGAAGCATTTTTTTTTCTTTTTAATTAAAATATTTTAGATCTATTGTAATGTCTTTTAAATATAACTAAAGTTTACTAAAAGCCAACGTCATAAAACAACACCGACAAGTTGCATCATGACAGCAGTTTAAGTATGACAACAGGCTACCAAAAAGCAGGTAAATTGTTTTCCAGTTTGTTTGTTTTGTTTTTCTTTTATGTCTACTTATCTGTTACAATTTTTATTTTAGGTTTGTCATGTGACGCATTAATGCAATATAAGAGATCAAAGTTTACATATTTTTTACAATTTGTAATACACATTAGGGTAGAGTGATTTTGAAAATTTTTGAAATTTGATTTGCCTGAGCAGCAAATCAATATCTTTTGGTGAAAAAAGAACCTTACTCTTTTTTTTTTATAGTTTAGATAAGTTCTTGAGGTGTTCCCCTTTGGATTCTAAATTTTTGATGGGTCCTAATATTGTTTAAATTTTTTTTTTCTAAATTATATTAACTTGATACTTGAAAGAAACAAAATAATATACTGATTTTGAAAATAATATTTGATTTTATTAAAAAATTAAAATTAAAAAAGTAGAGTTGTTTTTTTCATCAAAAACCCCCGTCCTCAACAAAACGTGGGTTTTAAGGTATATTTTTGCAAGTATTTTTTTTACTGAAAATTTTTTTTAATAAAATTATTATTTATGAAACAAGCATTTTTTTCTGCTTTTTTTGAGTCCGAGGTTGATATGGTTTAGAAAAAAAAATTCTAAAATATTAGGACCTGTAAAGAATTTAAATTCCAAAGAGGACCTTCTAGATCTCATTAAAATCAAAAAATTTTTTTTTTACTTTAATTTTATAATTAATAGACATTTATTCGTGTCTCAGTAATATTGGTTTTTAAACTCTTTTTTTTTTGCTATGAAAATCGCTCCACCCTAATACACATGTTTGATTGTATATCGACTTTTTTTTGTTTGAAACGTATTTGTACTCAATTGCTTAGTTATTTATAATAAATTTATTTAGTTGTGTGCATTTACCGTTTTAAAGACAATTTCCTTTTTTAAAGAAACATGTATCAAGGGGATACCAAAAAATTAATAACTCATAAATAAATTACTTCACTTCATATTAATCTTATTAATTAAAGTTCATGTTATAAAAAATATAAGAAGAATTTAGCTTTAATCTTTCGTCAATTTAAGGCATGATGAAGTGTTATTATTTTGTGTCAGTAACTAAAAACGTATTGTGTTGAACTTAGTAATGTCTAGGAAAATGGTTCGGCCATACACTGATAAGACCTATGTCAGTTGTAAATTACTCAAATAACGTTAAATAATTGGTAAATTAATTTATTTTAATTTTACAGATAGTTTAATTTTTTAATTTGAAGGAGTTTTTCTTACAGGGTATTAGTTATAGTCAGGGTATGAATAAAATATTTACATCAAAATATATAGTGCTTTTCTTAAACTATTATGACAAAAAATAATTTATATATTTAATAGGAATTTATATATTTAATTCCTTAAGATAAAACTTAAAACACTTTATTTTCTTAAACAAATTTTTACCAACAACAAAAAAATTAATAAACAAACTTTTTCTTTAACAAATAATCTATTAGTTTACAATTGCTTTTACTTACGACCACGGCAATCTATACTGCAGGCCTAGCCAACTTGCAAACTGCGTCTCTGACTGGGGCCTATTTTAAATTTTGCTTAACTTTAGTCGCCATTTTAGTGATATTAAAATATGGGCAAAAATGTTACATCTATGGCTGCACTACAAATAATTTATCTGCAAAAAAGAAATCTGATAATTTAAAGCTTTCAGTATATCGATTTCCTAAAGATAATGAAGAAAAACAAATGTGGATTAAAGTAATTCCAAACGCAAACTTATAAGTAACTAATAACACTGTAGTTTGTGAGTTGCATTGGTTCATAAATTTTGAAAAACAAATAGTTAGAGGAAAATATCGTCCTCAGTTTCCATCATCTATTTGGCCATGCATACCGTCTAGTCAAATTCGTACCCATCTTCCTCCATTACGTGCAACAACTCGTGCTTCTTGGTGTTTTTGAAATTTTGCTTAAGATGAACTATCCACTTTTTTAGTAAAGGGTAGAGTAACTTTTGCTGAAATGAAAAATATTCTTTTAAATAATGAAAGTGATTATTGAAAGTGATTATGAAAGTGTTCCATTAGTATGCTTTATGCTTAATAACACTATTCATTTACAATCACAAGATTATTTTAATGGATTTCTATGTTTTTTAATCAAAATTAGTGAGAATTTGCATTTTGAAACTTGTCATTATGGTGCCAAATATAAAGTTCTTACAATTTCTAAAAACAGAATTTCAAAAATCAAAACATGGTCTATATTAGAAGAAGTTTTGTGTTATTTAAAAAATTTAATTCCTGACAGAAAAGAAATTGTAATTCAGGAACATTTAGCTTCTATGGGTACACAGTATGTTTGTACTAAGATTTTGTTCTAAGGAGGTTATTATCAGATCTTTTCAGTATTTTCCTACATCCGGAAGTTTGTATAACCCATTGCGAACAAATTACCAATTGCCTTCTGTAAGAACTTTGGCAAGAACAACTTCAAAAGTTTCTAAATTAAACGAGAAACATTTTTTGACTAATACTTTTCAATCTGTTGAAGAAAAACAGAAACTTTGGTATTTATGGCATGATTAGGTTTATGTTAAAAAAAGGTTTATGTTGTTATACAATGGTGGTACATTATTCAGAAAAGCAATCAACGATTCAACTTGTTTTGCAAAAACTATGATTATTGGCTTATTTGGTGGACCATCATTCATTTTCAAAATGACACCTATAAGTAAATTAAACTCTCAATTTCTTTTTGAACAACTTAATATTACTAGCCAATAAATAAAGGAGTCTTCGGGTCAAGTTAAAGCTATAATATGCTTTAACTTGACCCGAAGGGTCAAGTTAAAGCATATTATAGCTTTGGTTATAGTATAGTTATAGCATATTATAGAAGGGTCATCCAGGACTGCAGCATATAAAAGAAAGACAAGATAAAGTAGATTTTATTAACATTGTTGTGTCATGGTGGAAAGTTCTCAATGTTAAGGGAACAGGTGCTGATATAAGATTCAATGAAGAACTTGAAGCAGTAATTAGAAATCCTAATGATATTAGATTAGAAATTAGTTTAAATTTTGGAAATATGGCTTAAAGATGGTTGGAAAGCAAGGTAAAAGGGAGAAAAAACTTACTTGCGAAACTTCACAGTCAATTTATCACACATGCAATGGTATTGTTGAACTATGTAAATCATCATTGGATAGCTCAAATTAATTTGTCATTCTTAGTGAGTTTTCCATTGATCCATTGGAACAAGAATTTAGCGAATTGCACCAAGTTTCAGGAGGTACATATTTCATAACTATACAACAAGTGATTGAAAAGTTAAATACTTCAAGAGCTAAGCTTTTGCTATCACTTGATAACTCAGCTTTTGAGTTAAGTCTTGATACAACCCATTCTTTTCCAAATTGTGATTTTTTATTGGGTGAGACCTCTGCTGAAATATTTGACAATGTACCAGATCTCAAATCTTTTATTTCTCCCGATACAAATTAGGCTCTTATATATATATCAGGGTATTTAACTCGTAAAGATAAAGAACTATCAGAAACTGATTTGCTAGATAAAACCACTTTTTACTACCAAAAGTATAGACAATACATAGACTCAATCTACCATGGTGGGTTTAATGTTTACACAGATAATACCTGTCAATGGATAATATTTTCTTTAATAGTTTTTATTGAAATTAAGGATAGAGTAAGCAGAGTATCATTAAGCAATATTCTAATGATGATTTCAAAATTTTACAATTTTAAGATGCAGCGACACCATAAAAATATTCTTTCAAATATTTTTGTGAACAATTTAAGTAAACTTCCAACTCCACATTTAAATAAAAAACCAGCTCAAAAAATTTTGAAATTGTCATAAATTCTTTGATAATATTAAAAAACAAAAAAATATATATCTTAGTTAATTAAAGTTTACTGACTTTTTAAAGTTTTTAAATAAAGTCTTTTTGTCGATTATATTTATGTATGTGTGTATGTATGTGTATATATATATATATATATATATATATATATATATATATATATATATATATATATATAATATATATATATATATATATATATATATATATATATATATATATATGTATTTATATATACATAAAAACATCTTTTAATGGAACTCTGAGTTTCATGCCTATCGGCAATCATTAGCCATTGCGAATTTTGTCACTTGAAAACCATATAAAAATTTCAAATCAAAATTAAGGTGGAAAAAGTTCTGACGTGTCAAAAACAAAACAAAATAAAAACAAAAACAAAAAGACGTCAAAGGCTTTAGTCCCTTGTGTCAAATATAGATAATAAAATTTCTTTGCATTCCGGTACATTGATACTATTTCATATCTTTTATTTAGTAAGTCTTCTCCTTTATATGACAATATATAAAATTTCTCGCGGAGACAAAGATTGCAAACTTTAGATGCTTGATTGTAGGGCTTAAATCGAGGTATTATTTTCCATGTAAGAACAGATTTTATATTTTTCGATTTTAGCTTCCATGTTTTTTTGGAATGTTCAGTGTCAATTTTATATTTGGGTACATTGAAAGATTTAAAATGGTGGGCGTATTTCTTTATTTAAATGTGGTTTTACTTAAGCCAAAATAAATTTTATCTTTGAATTGAGGATCTTTAGAACTTACAGTGGCTTGGTATACGACATTGTTAGAAAGGCGTTGGTTATTTAACGGAAAATTTTTTTTGTATATGCAGGCGCGCTTTTTTCATGTTTTATTTTTATCGCTGTGTAAAATTTTATTCTTATGTGCATTTATTAAAGAATCGACATTAGGCATGCAACTATAGCAAACTTTAATATAGTTTTGATTAAAAATTTGATGAAGCCTGTGTCCTATTGGAAAGTATTGGTCAATTAAAGCTAAGAAGCGATTTTCAATTTTAGTTTAAACGTTTTTGCTAAACCATATATAATTTGTACCATATATAATTTTACGTTTGCGATGTCTTTTTTGATTTTTGTTTGTTTGCGGTTGGTAGGTGAGTTTTGAATTGTATCTTGATTTACGTAAAGTCTCTTCATACGAAAGAACGGAATTATTGAAAACAGTTTCACTTACTGCCATAGTCAATAATCATAACTCATTAGTGTGAGGAATCTCTTTTTTTATACTAGATGGATGGTTTGAATCAAAATAAACATACAAAAGTTGGTTATTAGGTTTACAATATGATTGATAACAATAGTCAATGAGGTTAAATGTTACATCAAGATAATTGACAATTTAATATTGCATTGGATGGAGATAAGCAGGCTGTTACTTTTAAAAATATGTGTAAAATTCTTTTTGATTTTTTCCATTTGCTGGCCGCTTCTGTTTTCAAAAATAGCAAATCCGTTGTCACGATACAAGCCAAAAGTATTTTTACCGTAATGTTGAGAGAGCTGAAACAATATAAAAAACCAACTACTTCGCACACTTCAGCTTCATCAAATGCTCCCATTGTGACATCAAATAATTCTCCTCTTTTCATTATCCAATTTCATCGTTTTTAATAATTAAAGATTTTCTTGCATGATATAATAACATTTTATTGTCGTCATTTATAATAACATGTTGTTCGGCAAAACTTATTGCATTGGTAAGAGTGTTTTCACTAATAGATAGGTAAAAATCATTTATATCAAAAATTTGAAATTTGCGAAGGTGTTTATTTTTGATTTTTTTAAACCAATCAATAACAAGTTGGGTGCTTAGCCATTGATTCAACCGTAGTTTATTATTTAATTCGTGAATATTTTTAGATAAAATGACTTTACTAAATCTTCCTACCTTGTTTTTCGAAGGATTCAAAAGGCGAACTGAAGGGTTAACTATAAAATTGTCCTTACGGTCTTTTAAAGTGAAAAAACAGCCGTACAATTCGTTTATTTTAATATTGTTATACGCTTTATGGTGGATTAAAAGTTTTTTTCCTTCCTTATTTATTTTATCTTTTATTTCTGACATCAATATTTTGTAGGTAAAAGTAATTGCGTTCGTTAACAGTTTATTGTATTCATCTTTAGATAACTTACACATATTAGATGTTTTGTCTGCCTTTATTAATGGTTTATGTGACGTACGTATGAATTTTAAATCTTTTTGCATATTATTTTGAAACTTGCAGTTAAGGTTGCAAAATTTTTATTGATTTAATTAAGTTTATAAGGTCTTTTTCGAAAGAACGCATTTCATTTATTTGTGGTGTGCATTTATATATATATATATATATATATATATATATATATATATATATATATATATATATATATATATATATATATATATATATATTATATATATATATATATATATATATATATATATATATATGAACAATAAACACCCAGTTATTCGTACCTCAAAATGGTATGAGAATTTAGTTCGAATATCCGAAAGTGTGAACAAATCAAAAGGATTTTTAAAGTAACCTACTTCAAGTCGCTCTCAAATTTTAATAAAAGTAGAAAGTAAAAAAGAAAAAGATTCTTGGAATGAGAAGCTTCTAAAGTTTTTTCCTTGTAAAATAATAAATATTTTGCATTTTTGTTAAAAAAGTTATCCATTTTTTATTTCTTTTTTGTTCCTTAATTGTGTTTTGTTTATCTTCAAGGAGAGCAAAAAATTGTTTCGAATAACCGATATTTCGAATATCTGCTGGTTTGATTAACTAATCGGCATTTGCATGAATTTGTTAAAGAAAAATTACAGTGAATGAAAATTGCTTCGAATATACGGAAAAGTCTAATAAGCGTTATATTTATATATATATATATATATATATATATATATATATATATATATATATATATATATATATATATATATATATATATATATATATATATATATATATATATATATATATATATATATATATATATATATATATATATATATATATATATAGGGGCGGGTTTAGGGTTAGGCTTGTTTGGCGCGTCGATCAACATCTTTTTTGTTAGACAAATTTTAATTAAAGAGCTTTCTAATTAAAAAAACAATACATTCTTTAATTTTATTTTGTGATTTTTTGTATGTAAATTAGCGATATCTGAGGAATTTTTATAAGTATAAAGTCCTAATCTTGCTCGTTTTTCACCGGGTTCCAAATTTAAGAAATATTTGTTAAGTGGATTCTAATTTTGTTATCGGTGGCGTATTTTTGGACCATGTTAGGCGTGCCTAACCTGGCCCGTTTTTTAGCTGATGATATTTCAAAATGGTATGAATTCTTATTAAATGTTTTCCTTTTTATCCTCCGGTAACGTAACTTTCGGCCAGGTTAGGCGCAAGTTGTTAATCGATTGTTTGTTTCTGTCGATTGCAGATTTTAAAAAAAACTTTCAACTGACTAAATTAAAACATTTTCTTAGCATGTCTTGCATTTCTTTACAGTCTGTAAGAAAATTAATTGACAACGGTTGTACTGAAAATCTACGAACTGTTAATTCCGAATTGTTGTTAAAGATTAATTTCCTTCTTAAATCAGATCTTTATAACTTTTTGACTGTTCAAAAGTCAATACAGAGAAATATTTCGTCGAGTGTGACATTCCGCAAAACTCAAGGAAAACTATGGCGTTGAAGTAAGCATTTCTCTATTTATTTCAAAAAGTAAAAGAAAAAATAATTGCAAAAATTCATTCTTTATATCAACTACAACAATAGTAATAATAATAATAACAATGATAATGATAATAATAATAAAAATAAAAATAATAATTATTATTGTTATTATTATTATTGTTATTAACATTAAAAAAATAATAATAATAATTTTGACTTAAAATTGTTTTAAGAAAGTTAGCATAAACAAACCATTTTTTTTATTTATCTTTTGCTTTGATCTAATTGATTTACTTTTTTTTATCTAACATATAAGTACTTGAATAAAATTTTATTTTACATTAATCTTGGTGTTGGATTTTTTTTTATTGTGTATTAAAAAGCTTTATTATTTTTTTTTTTTACAGGTCTGAATCTATAGGTATTTGACTATTTAGTTTGTTTTCTATTTGCCTGAGTGGTGATAATAGTTTAGTAATTGATTTACGAATTCTGACATTTGACATCTGCAATTTATTTATATTTAAACCCCTCATTTTACATTAATCATCCATCGTTTTTTAGCTTAAAGTATCAAATGAGTTTTCATTAATAGATAATTTGTTAGCAGTGTCTATGTCTACACATTCTGTAGACTCAGGAAAACTAAAAGATGATCTTGTTAAAAAGAAGCATTACATATGTTAAGAATTTGTATGATCTGGTTGTCTTTGCGTTCTTGCTCTTTCAACTGTGTGTTTTAAACAAGTTCAGTGTTATTACAGAACAATTGGTTCTCTCCAAAAATATAAACTTATGATTAATCTTAAAATTGAACCTTGTAATTTATCTGCATCATCATATGTTCTGAATTTATTGTTTTGTTTTAAAGAATCAACTCCTCCACTTCCATATAAACACAATCATTATGTACCTCTAGTTTTCTTTTCAGATAAGAAATGCTTGAAGCGTAAATTTTTATGTAAAAAGGTTAGTAATTGTGCTAAACAATTAACAATTACTATGTTTACAGATAAATGCAACACCAATCAAGAACCACCTCTTTCTACCATTGTTGATAAATCTTTTTTATATGAACATAATAAAAACAAATTTATAACATCCTCTCACAAAAAAAGTGTTCTCGATTCCTTTATAGATTCAAAATCATGTTCTTCCAATACTTTGCTACCTTTTAATTAAAATGATTGTAAAATCAAAAAAAAAAAGTTTTTATATACCAAAATTTCAAAACTAGAGTCCAATACAAATAGGTTGTCAAGTGAATTCTCTAGTGAATATGATATTGCATACTTTTTTTTTTATTTTTTTATTTTTTTATTTTAGGTGCCCTAAGAAGTCCTAACGGTCTTTTCACAGAGCACTGCGGAAGTGCATTTAACCAGGAAGTTCACGCCTCCTTCCTTACCGTGACGCGAAAATATGTCCAGAGCTCGTTTCGAACCTGGATCTCCTGCTTATAAAGCAAGCGTTCTAACCACTGCGCCACGGCCGCACTTTGGTTCAAAGGATTCTACTTTAAATAATTTCTAAACAAAAAACTTGATTGGAAATGTTTATTTGCCTAATGAGCATTATTGATTTCCAAAAACAAATGGACGATCTTTCCAACTTATCTGGTTAAAGCAATTTTCATGGCTTAGTTATTCACCATCTTAAGATGGAGCATATTGTTTGAGTTGTATTTATTTGGGCTTAAATACTTTTCGAAATCTAGCATGTAAAAACTTGTTTTCTCAGCCTGTAAAGTACTGGCTAGATGCTGTGAGTGCTTTTAAAAGACATTATCATGGGAAAAAAGGAAAGATTAATGAACATCTTTAGCTGCACAAAGTCTTCATTATAACACCTGGACCACATTTCAACAGTTTTAAATACAATGAATGGAATTATTCAAAATATTGATATTTTGATTAATAAAAAATATGAAAAGGAGGTTGCTTTAAATCGGGACAAATTGCGTTCAATTGTTGACTCAATTATTTTCTTAGGCCATCTCAATATAGCTTTTAGAGGTCATCGTGAAAATTCCCAAAATCATCCTACAGTTGAAAAATATTCTTTAGTTAATGGAGCAGGAAAATTTGTTGAACTTTTAAACTACAGGATTAGAGGTGGGGATAAAGTTCTTGAGCATAATCTTAACAGCTGTGCAAAGAATGCATCTTATTTTTCTAATTCGTCACAAAATGAATTAATTAATCGTTGTGGTAACTATATCCAGAATTTTTTAATTTCCGATATAAAAGAAAATAATTTTTTTTCTATAATTGCTGATGAAGCATCTGATTGCTCCATTCAGGAACAAATGTCTTTAATAATTAGATTTATAGATTGTTCTTTTGATGTTAGAGAAGAATTTATGGGTTTTTTGCATTGCGAATAAGGTTTATCAGGGTAAGATCTTTGAAAAGCTATTTTATTATGTCTTAAAGATTATTCTCTTGTCATTTCCAATTGTCGAGGTCAGGGTTATGATAGTGCAGGATCTGTTGCTGGTCATATTAAAGACTTTGCAAAGAGAATTAAAGATCACAATGACTAAGCAGTTTATACTGTTTCAGTCATTGTCTTAATCTTAGTTTATCAAATTCGTGCAAACTACAAGAAGTCAGAAATATGATGGAGCAAGTAAAACAATTGTCTTATTTTTTTAAAATTTCTGAGTCAAGACAAAGTTTATTAGAAGCAGCTATCACCAAACACTGTCCTTCTGCAACAAAGAAAAAATTAATTCATGTTTGTTGCACAAGATGGGTTGAATGCATAACTGGGTTGGATGATTTTGAAAATTTGTTTTGTACCTACTGTTTTTGTCTTGAAGGAACAAACATGAACTTAGAAAAAAAGTGCAATAAAGAAACTTCCTCACAAGCTTCTTGTTTTTTAAAACCCATTACAACTTTTGATTTTTATGCATCTTTAGTGATTACTCGAACAGTTCTTGACTACACTTTTCCTGTTACACAAATGTTGCAAGGTAAAACTTGTGACATTTGTGATGGTTTAAGTTCTATTTTAGCTTTAAAAAGTTCTGTTTACACTTAGAAATCTAATTGATGATTATCACATAAAGTGGTATGATACAATTCTTTGTCTTGCTTCTAAAGTTGATGTTGCAGAAGTTAAACCAAGAGTATTATGTCGTCAAATACATAGAAATAATGTTTCTTCTTGTTCAACTTCAGATTATTTCAGGAAATCATTAACCATACCACTTATTGATCACCTCCTATTCGAAGTTAATAGCAGATTTAGTGATGATGCTTTGGTTGCTTATGATGGTTTGGTTATTATTCCAGATAAAATGATGTCTTATGTTTCTAAGAAGATTGACTGGAAAATTAAGTTTTAATCTTTTGTAAATTTTTATTCAACAAATTTGCCATGTGTAATTTCTTTAAGCGCAAAACTTGATTTGTGGGAAAGCTATTGGGTTCAAGAAAAAATTTGCTTACCAGATAATATTCCAAGTACTTTAAAAAGTCTTCCTTACAATCAATTTGCAAATTTAAGAGTTTGTCTTCGCATTCTAGGAACATTGCCTGTAACCTCTTCTGTGTGTGAATAATTGTTTTTAGCTATGAGACGACTAAAAAACTACACACGAAGTACTATGTCATCTGAGAGAATGAACAGTCTTGATTTATTGCATATTCACCAAGAGCCTAATGTTGAAAAAGTTATAGACTTATTTGCACTTAAAAATCGTAGATTAAATTTTACAGGACAAAACTGTAAACCATTTTTTTTTTTTTTAAATTATTTATTTTCTTTAATAAGTTTTTTTTTTTTAATTTTTAAGTTATTTTTTAATATTTTATGTTTAATGCTTTTTAAGTTGTTTTAAATTTTTAATTAAAATTACTATATATATAATTAGTTTACGTAATACTTAGTGTCTGGGCCATATTAGTAACAAAATCTTTTTTCCGAAAACAATACAGTTATCTTTTTTCTGAACAAAGTGTGTTGCTAAAGTTCCAGAGGTCAGTCCTTCCTCAATTTTAAACAAGCATTGAACAGGGTCAATTATGTAATAAGATTAAGAATAAGTATAAATATTACAAGTTGTTCTTCCAACATATCAGTTTAATTGAATTAATTTGATTGAAAAAAAAGTGAAATGTTAGTATTACTTTTTTCAAATATTTTTTTAGCTTAAAATATATTTTTTCTTATTTTAGATTTTATAAAACACATGAAGTAAAACAAATTAAAATTATGAATGTAAAATTATTTTAATTAGATTTTTTACTATAAATTTTATTTTAATATTTTGATTCTAAATATACTATTTTTTTTCTCTTTAGTAACCTTCAATCAGTAAGTAGGATTTTATCAGTTTTTATATTTAAAAAATATATATGATTTTGCTTTTTGATGTACTGTATTTTTTATACTTTAATTAAGAGCATTATGTTTTATACAAATTTAAACATTTATTTTATTAAATAAATATTTTTTCTACTTTTTTAGTTCTACCTTTTTAAACGTTCTCTCAGCGTCATTATTTTAGTTTAGGGTCGTCCATAAAGGACGTCATTCAGAATTTTATTAATAACTAGTAGTAGAAGTTTATTGGCTCCCTTCCGCGGAGATTTTCGTAGAACATAAGACGCTATATTACTCTTAAAATCTCTGCGCACAAGAGCCAACATTCTCCTACTTCTTGCCATTAGTTACACTTAATATGACGTCCTTTATGGAGACCCTTTACCTTGCTTAACTGTTTAAATATGGTTTTAACTTTGTAAACTTTCGTGGCTTGAAATTTACTTTATTGACATTAGCCAGCAGTTTAGGGAAAAAAATGACGTCAGTTATGGTAAGTTATAACTGTTCACCGGCCGCATCGCAAGTTTGTTTACATTGTTTACCGATGTTTACGATTAATATTCATGTTATTACTAATTGTGTTACTACTATATTGTATATTATTATGTTATTACTATATCGTATCTTTCATGTTAATAATAATAATTATTGTTATATAAATGGTAATAATGTTGTGTGTCTATTTAGATTTTAATTATTTTTAGGATTGTTTCGGAAACAATGTAGGGGAGAGTGGGGCACCATGACACACTCTTGGTTTTGCTTCGTAACAATTTTTTTAATACACTTTTTTGTTTAGGCGATTGGTTTAATTTGTAGAAAAAATTCATTTTGATAAAATAAATTCTATAAATTACCAAAATATCACAGGTTAAACTTGTGAGACTAGTTAAAGTAAAATTAGAAATTTGTTTCAAGGCACCGGTATTAACGTGTGAGGTATTAACAAACAATTAAAAACTGAGCAAAGAAAGTAGATAAAAGTATAAAGATTGTTTGTTGTGACTGTTTTTTCATAAATTAATTATACTGTATATTAAATTTTAATTATTATGGCAATATTTTTAATTAGTGTGTCGTATTTTTTTCCTCTAATCGATCTAAATTAGTGTAACCCTGTGCTTCTTTTTTGAATTCATAAAAAATGGTGTCTGAAATAATTAGTGCTTTAGACTTTGCTAAATAGCGACAAGGAGCTTTAGTTGATGGAACTAGAAATAGTAGCTCGTTTGAGCAATGATCATGATAGTATTTGTAGAAAAAAATAAGAGATTTTTTTGCGACAACTTTAGAACGATGGGAGAGAGACCAAAGCTTGGCAGATTGAGCAGGTCCAATTGTCCGTGTCGGTTTTAGCGTCCACAACGAAACACTATTTGAGCCTTTTTGTTAAAGAGTGTTTAAAAAAGTGGTTTCTTTTAAAATTTGAACCCTTTAAATTTGTCCCCTCCACAAATAAAGGGGCAAATTTAAGTTACCCCCGCACTTAAAAGGAGCTCCCTCCCCCCCTCCTGCCTCCGCCCCTCTCTATACCTAGAAACGCTAACATTTCTTGACTAACAACTTTATTAAACTAAACCCACGCCAGATGCTTAGCTAAAAATTTTAAGGATTGGAGCTTTGTAACAAAATTGCCCTCAAACTTTCCCCCTCCTGCCCCAAACGTAAGAGCATTAAGTTGATGAAATGTTTTTTGTACTATTTTTAAATTGACTTATATTCATTGATAAATTTTAACTTTCATAGTAAAGTATTTTAGCGTTTAAAAATTATAACCATATAAAATTTTGCAAACTTGATATTGTCATAATTCTAGAACACTGAGAGATAATACTCTGAAACTTGATATTTATCGATGAATATAAATCTACTTGAAAATAGTACAAAAATATTTCATTAACTTTTTGCTCTCACGTTTGGGGGAGAGGGACACAAACTATTCAGGCCTTTTTGTTCCAAAGCTCCAGTCATCGCCATTTTTTGCAAAGCGTCTTTATTTGACAAGTATAAATATAAAAATGTTTAGAGTTAGCTTTATGTCTGGAAGTTAGCTATATCAAAGACCAAAAAATGCTGGCGGCGCTGCTATATATATACATAGTAGTATATATATATATATATATATATATATATATATATATATATATAATATATATATATATATATATATATATATATAGTAGTATATATAAATTATATATATATATATATATATATATATATATATATATATATAATATATATATATATATATATATATATATATATAAATATATAATTAAATTTTAGAAAAAATAACTTTTAATGGAACTTAAAGTTTCATGCCTATCGGCAATCATCAGCCATGAAGTACCTTATCTTCATGGTACTTGATGGCTGATGATTGCCAATAGGCATGAAACTTTAAGTTCCATTAAAAGTTGTTTTTTTCTAAAATTTAATTATAAAACGCTCTGTTTTTGAAAAAGTATATATTTTCTTAAATATTGAGCACTTTACAACAATCAAGGGTTTAGTATTTTTAATACTAAATCATACAACAGCAATATATAAATATATATATATATATATATATATATATATATATATATATATATATATATATATATATATATATATATATATATATATATATATATATATATATATATATATATACTTTTTAAATTTAATAATAATCATACTAATACAATAGCATTTCTTTTTTTGTTTGTTCTCAGGCTACTAATGATACAATTTAATTTTTTATTTAGATTCTGTATCTCATTGATTACCTGGCCTTTCCATACGATATCCTGTAAATTTTATTTTTATATATTGCATAAATATTTATACAATCACTCACACACACATGAATTGAATAAAAAAAATTATACATGTATATATATATATATATATATATATATATATATATATATATATATATATATATATATATATATTTATATATATATATATATATATATGTCTATAAACTATGTATTTTATATAAATAAACTGTATATCTTTATATTTATCATGCTATATTACTGTTTGTGTTCCAAATCGATTATGGAAATATTGCAAAGCAGAGTTAGCATACAATTTAGTTTTAATTAGCAATATAATATATATTATAGCCACGTTGAATTACGTTTAATGATGTTTTGCGATATTTTCTACTGCGCATTTAAGCGTTGATTCAACGTTATGTTTAAATCTTTACTCGACGACTTTGAGTCACGGTTAATCAACGTTTTACTACCAACGTTACAACTCCTTGCCAAATCACTGCTTTAAAACGTTACTGCAACGCTTTTCAGTAACTTTTTTTTCAACGGTAATTTGCTTTATTTATGCAACGCTTTTTAAGTAACGTTTTTTCAACGTATAGTTTCGATTTTTCTGTAACGTCAATTTTTAACGACATGTTTGTAACGTCTTTTAGTAACGTTTTTTAACGTTACGCAACAAAGTTTAATCAATGTGTTTTTAACAACATTACATATCTTTGCAAAAGCGTGTTCTTCGGGCAACAAAGCTACAACTTTTGGGCAACAAAGAAATAACCATTGGGATTGGTTTTCAACGTTTATTCAACGTTGAAAACCGGTTGCAAAAAACACGTTTGACGGGCATAAAAACATTGCAGAGTGGATTGACGAGGATAAGCTGTTTGAGTAGGAATAAAGTTTTATCGAAAAACTAGCAAAGCTATATCAAGTGTCTACCTGACCAAAACCCATAGACCGACACAATATTGCATTAAGTCTTCAAATTTTTTGTGCTGAAACATTAACTGTACTAAAGATTCTTCCCAAAATTCAGGATTCAAATAAAACTGTTTATTTTATATCAAAAATTTTAGGCATTTTTAAAATCCTAAATGTTACAAGTCAGTTTAAAGATGTCTCATTTAAAGAATTAAAAGTAAAAAATTTTATAATTTATAGCTTGTTGATTTGTGAAATAAAAATTACAAGTTTTATTTTTAAAAAATGATTACCTGCTATTTGACAACAAGCAATTTAGTAACTCATTTTAATTTTACGGTAGAATAATTTGTTTAAAAAGTTTCTGCCAACAGTTTTTTTTTTTTTTTGGGCGCGTTTCTTTTAAGCCTGTTATTAAGTTAGCCGTGATATTTTACTAAAAAAAAATTATCTTTTGTAATGGCAAATTACGAAAAAAAAATTATAAAAATAAAAATCCGCCGCAGCATAAAAGATTGTTTTTATGAAATAAAAAAAGCAATAAATGACCAAATTAACATTGAAAGAAAAATAATTTTATAATTTTGTTGAAAAAAAATACGAATAAACTTATTAAGTCACTTAAAACTCTTATGAACTCTTACGAATAAACTTATTAAGTCACTAAAAACTCATTTTTTTTCATTATAATTTGACAAATTTTAACGATGAAGTCCGCGTCATTCGATTTTATTTTTTTATTCGAGTTTATTCGTGAAAAAAGCAATTAAATTAACTTTCGCTCCAGACATTTGAATGAGGAACAGAATTTGATTGTCAGCAAATTTAAAACTTAATTAAAGACAACATTTTAAATTCCCAAAATATTTCGGGAGGTTGTTCAAAATTTAAATCGTGATAATATTTGTACACTAAGAGACACGCTGGCATATTTGAGTTAAAAATCATATTCATATTCCAATCATAGTCCAAAAGAACGTATTTCCCGCAAAAATTTGCATGAACTTAGTAAAAACAAGTGTACTTAAAAACATTAATTATGCATAAATATAGCGTACTTTGTTGTGGATTTTTTATAAGGTTTTTAAAAATTTTTACTTTAAAATTGAGCTGTTTAAATTTTAAAATCAAAAGTGGTATTCATTGAGGAGACTGCTTCAACGAAAAAGTTAAAAAACTAGCCAATGCATCAATTGCAATAAAATTGCGTGTTTTGAGTTTACAACTTGTGTTTTTAAATGTTAATAAGAAGCCAAAAGTTTCAAAAATGTGTCAAAAAGCATGTCACTTTTAAGGTTTTAATGTTAAAAAGTGCAATTTGAAAATAATAAAAATATTCTAAAGAAAAAATCTAGTTTTAAGTATATATAAGTCATTCCTTAGGTATATAAGGAAATGGTTGAAAGCCTATCTACTACGAATATGCCTTTTGATTCTCACTATTTGTGTTTCATGGAAAGATAAAAGCTTTGCACCCATTATGGATTTTCGTAACTTTTTATATATACAATAACAACGCTTTTTTTTTTATTATTTCAAAATATAATTTTTAGAGTGATAAAAATATAAAAATTGTGCTTATGTTTAGCAATATATCTTTTAAGCATATTTTTATTTATTTATACTTCTTTAATGAGGCGGATCGAGGGCTGGAGGTCTTTTTTTTTTTGAGTGTCTTTAAAAATTTAAATAATTTAGGCTTTCTTAAAATTGAAATGATCAAAACTTTAATTGAAACATAGTTATATTATAGTTATGTAGCACTTAACATTTTAATAAAAATTATTACTGCATATGTTTATTCCTAAAAATCTTTCACGTATTTTTCTTAAAATGAAAGTTAAACACTAAAGTCTTTTAAACTTATCCCTCAAATTTCTTAAAGGTGGCGCATATAGAAAAAATACTCAATTAAAAAAAAAAAATCTAAATTTTTTTCAATATACCATTTGATTCAAAATTTATAATTCTTTCAGAAAATATATACATTTTGCACAAAATACTTACTAATATTACCTTACTTAAACTTTCTTATTGGTCAGTTTCATTTTTTTGCTAATAATTTATATTTATCGGAAAACTTTGGTCATGGTTTTCATAGCTTTTTATTTTTATTCTTTTTTTGAACTTCAAAACATGATATCTCGAGAATAGGAAATGCTTTAGGGCTAAAATTTTTAGTGTATGTTCCTTAATCATTAAGATTTCAGATGTACTAAAATGATCAACTAAAAATAGTTTTATCAATTTTTATAACACAACGCCCGTTTTTTATTACGTAAAAATTTGTGATTTTTTTAAGTATTGTGTCCCGTTTTTGATATTTTTATTATTATTTTATTCTTTCAGTAAAAATGAATGAAATTAATGTAATAAAGCTATAACAAAAAGGTTTTTGAGTTTAAACCAAAATTAATCAAGAAACTTTGTTTTGAATTTTTTCAAATTTGCGTTTTTTACCTCTTATTTTGTTAAAAATTGCCTAAAATATAATTCATTTACAGTTTTTTTAATGAAATTTGAGTTTCTTATATTACCGAAAATACAATAAAATATATATGAACCGTTGCAATTTATTCTTTTAAGAATTTTTTTTTTTCTATATGAGCCGCCTTAAGTTCAACTATCCAAAGAAGAAAAGAACAGATTTTGATACTTACAACTTTAAATCTAATACCTGTCTTATATTATTAGGTTTGTCATTAAATAAATAAACTTTTTTTTTCAGACTAGTTTTAAAAATCAATGTTAACAAAGTTTCAACTTTTCATTGTTTAAACTAGATTTCTTTATGACTAAAAGTTTTAAAATCAATTTTGGAAAATTGCTCAAGCATCAAATCAACAAACGACAAGTGCAAAGTATGTATTATGTTTAATAATAATTTTTTTTTCTAATATTTTGGTTATTTGTTTATTTAAAAAATGTGTATACAAACTAATCTTTAGGTTGTGTATAAAGAAAAAGAAATTCTCAAAATTAAACATGCATTCTGGGTCATAATATAAACTTGGACCTATTCATGTTTTTAGAAAACCTCCTTTGCTAAAACCTTACACCAGAAAAAAGTGTTGATGTTGAAAAAAAGTAAGGAGTTAAATTTTTATTTGTGTTAAATTATGGCATATATAAGTTATTTTATTTGTGTAGATTATTTTATAATGAATATATGTGTATACATATATATATATATATATATATATAATATATAATATATATATATATATAAATATATATATATATATATATATATAATATATATATATATATATAAAATATATATATATATATATATATATATATAAATATATATATATATATATATATATATATATATATATATATATATATATATATATATATATATATATATATATATATATATATATATATACAGAGCCGGATTTACAGGCAGGCCAAATAGTCCATGGCCTAGGGGCTCCGCAAGAAAAGGGGCCCCAAAATCGAAACACTTTCGTGATTAAAAAAAAAGTGTATAAATGACATTCTTCACTTTTTTAAAATACTTTAAATCACTTTCGTGATTTAAAGTATTTTAAAACGAAAACTAAACAAAAAGAATTTTGCAAAATTTTGCAACATGTTCATTAGTATGAATAATAACATTAGAATAATGAATAACACATGCATAATCGCATAGTTGACGTTTTGAAACACAATGAAGAATCAGAACAGAAAAAAGTTATAAGATAAGTTCTAGCGCCGATATTCACAGCGCTTCGAGATGTTGGAAGTGTCATTAACGTAGGAGATGTAGTTGAAGAAAATTATGTTGAAAATGTTTCTGCTGCTTGTCAAAGATATTTTTAATTATTTGCACTTTTTTTCCCTCTAAACTGCAACAGTACAGTTTGGACTATGTTGTTCCATTTCCTGATAAAGAAATTTTCAAGGGTTATGAAGTTGGTTATGGGATTCTTTCTTTACAAGGAAAAGAATCTAAACATTCATCCATTCAGCATGAAATAAAATCTTGCAGCAACAGATCTACAAAACAAGATGAAAAAGGTAAATGGTATCAACTTATGCGGTCTAGCTATGTACGAAATTTTTACTTGCCTTATTATTTACCAATACCATCCATTTATCAATCTCATTTTCGATCTCGTAAATCTGTTACAGACGAAGAATGCTGCAGCTGTTCACGTTCGCTAAAGTCTGATCTTTTATGTCAACTTTGCATTGAGTCTGTTGCAATTTTAGATTGTATTCAAAAGAAATATTTGACAGAAGATATTTTATTCATAATAAACCCAGTAAAATGCAAATATTTAGCAAAAGATTTACAGATGCTTGTTCTTTAATTAAACACGCAGTAAAAAATGAATGCAGTCAAGTTATACTCAACTTATTCTGCAAGCATTGACTATTTACCAGCTTACAAATGAGCTGAAGACTCTTAAGAAGAATGTCATTTATTCAAAAAAAGATTCGATAAGACGTCTAGAGGGGTTGTTGTAAATATAAATTAAAACCACGTAATACTTGTTTTCAAGTTATTAATATGTTTTTGAAATAAATATTTTTGTATTTGTGAATTCCTCAGCCAAGAACCATAAGGCCATATGTCCATTATTTGTGTGTCCGAGAAAATCAAGTTTTAAATTTTAGTTTATAAAGACTTTCTGCAAGAAAGTCTGATTAATTGTTTATATACACACCGAATTTTTATTATTCTTTTAACTAGATTTAGTTAACACGTACCTCATTGGGTGTTGAATATTTATTGCTCATACACTGGAAAAACACAAACGGTAGACATACGGCCTCTTGGTTCTCAGCTAAGTTGATGTTTTTATAAAATTCGAAAATTATTATTATTGACGTATGAAATTAATATTATTATGATATAAGAACATTCAACCATTAACATTCAAACAGTTTAGGAGGAAAAGAATTCCAAAAATGCATTATTTTATATCTTGAAGATTTAGTTAACTATGTTTTTATTTATTTTTTATTGTTAACAAGAAATTAAATAGCAGTGTCAACAACAAAGCCTTCAGCAGTATATCTTTGTATATAAAAGGAAACTTTGAGATGATTTATATTGTTAAAGTATTTCATACGTATTGGGGTGTTTGTGCTGATAAAAACATTTGATTCCCCAACATAAGATAATTTTGTTTTTGATATACCATGATCTTTTATTTTAGAATAATTTCGTTTTTTAAGGTAATTTATTCCATTAAATCTTGATAAATTAAACAGGTCAACTGCTGTATCTTGTTTCTTTATTAAAATAAGAAGGTTTTTCATGTTATTTTTTGGTGATAGTAAATTCTATGCTTCCTCCATAGCTCTCAAAAATTGCTGATATTATTGCATGATATTAGAGATTTGTTAATGAACTTAAATTTAGTTTAAAATGTAAAAAAAAATGTAAATATAAATGTTATAAACTCGTCGCTCTCACGCTAATATAATGTAAGGGAGGTAAACGTTTTAGGGATTTATTTTTAACACACTAGGGGGGTTTATTGTTAACAGACGGTTATCGCAATATTTTTGCAAAGCTTTCAATTTACATAAACACGAGCATATAAATGTTGGAGTTTGCTCCGTGTCGTTACATAAAGTTAAATTCTTAAACAAAAACAAAAAGCATGCTACAAGCCTGATTTTAAATATGTGATTGGGATTTGGTTGTTTAAAGATTATGATTTGCATTTTTGTTTAGTTTTTTACTTTTAATATTTAAAAATTTAAAGTAAAAAAAAAAAGAATTACTGAAAAAAAATAAATGCCCTGTTCCTTTACGGTAAACTTTTATCAAGACCACTTACCTATTTCCTCCCAATATAGTTAATAATAAAACAAGTAAATCAAAAAAATGTCTTTTCAAATCTATTTTATAAAAAGTCTTTCATTTAAAAAAATTATGATGAGGCCCCCATTACTCCGGAAACAAATTTAACTTGCATGTTCATCGGGACTACACAAATGCTGTTAGAGTTCTACAAAGTCTAAACGGTAAAGTGAAATTAAAAAAAAGAAGGAAAATTTAAAAAAGTTTAGTTCTCCGGTTAGCTCTGAAAACAATTTTAAAATGTATGTTTATCAAATTTACACAAGTGCTGAAAGTTTTAGAGCTCTAGCTAGTGTGGAAGGTAGTACAAAATCAATTGTAGAATTTCGCAACCACTGATAACCGATAAACAACTTGTCAAGTCAAACTAATGTTTAAAAAAATTGAAAGTTTATTCTAAAGCAATTAAATAAGATTTTAGTTTTCTTTTCTTTCTTGTGCAGGTTGAACACCAATGCTACGAAAAGGTTATAAGGGTGCCCACAACCGGCTTTCGTTACCATCTTTTTCAAATGGATTATATATAATAAAATGCAATAAAAAAATTATATATGATAAACATTCTTTTTATCATATAGATTATATCAGATAGTATAAATGATTTTTAATTTTTTTTAAAACTGTTTTAGCAGACGATACCGTTGTGGATACCGAAAATGTTATACTGCGTCATATTACCATAACAGAATATTTGATTGAAAAGACTAATACAAAAAAAAAAGCTGAAGAAAAACCGTGCTCTAACCAATAGTGACTTAGCCAAGGTTCGCAAGAATGGCTAGTATCCAGTAGCGTTGCTACTAAAAATAAATAAAAAAAGAAGTAAAAAACCAATGATTATTTAGCGGCTCCAATTAGCACTATATCTCTCAAGCGGCAGGGAACCTGTCTCTACTCTACTGGTATACCCGCATGATGAGAATTACCCTTCAAGATTTACGTGAAAAGATATCCTTTCAAAATGCTCCACGACAAACACTGCCCACATACATAAGAGTATTACCTGAAGTAGTACCCATAAGGGCCATAAACAGGCAAGTGATTTGAATTCTACTTATCTCAAAATATATGTTAAGTCAACTTGAAATGACTTTTCATTGCAAAGTAGATAATATAACTTACATTTACTTAGTTACAAAGTAAAATATTAAGTTTTTAAAGTAATTGTAACAATCTTTTCAAATAACAATTTTTTCAAATTGCTATTATGTGAGCTGTTTTTGCTAATTAGTTACTTTTACACGTAAAAGTAACTTGTTTATTTTATTTTTTGCTCAAAGAAGGGGCACCTAAATAAAAAGATGTTTATAAATAAAAAGTCCTCATGGTCTTATCTTACTTCACCACGTATGAGAATTTAATAGAAAATGCAATACAAAATGCAAATGACTTTTACTTGTAAAAATAAATCCTTTTTTAAGTAACAGTTACACATTTAAAAACTAAACTTAGTAATAAAGTTTCACATGTTATATAATTTATGTAAAAAAAAAATTACTTTTAAATGTAAGTATAACTATATATTTTAAGAAGAGTTGCGTAAAGTAATTTACGCTTAAATCTAAATTGCGTTTTTACATCAAAAAGTAAAAGAGCCATCCCTAGATTGATATCTCTTTCATAACTTTGTAAAAACAGGTATAAAACTATACATTATACAACTAAAACTGTATTATTTTTTAGCTCTATGATCAAGTCATAAAATGATAAATGATAAAATGTTACACGTGTATAAAAAATATATTTTACGTTTGCCATGGTGACTACGGTTTTGATTTCGTGGGAATAACCCAAAAAATAATAACGATGAGATCAAAGTACCAGTAAAACGTTAATTATATCATATAAACAATGTTTATTAATTACTAAAACTTTTCGATAAGTACTATTTACTATTTCAGTTAAGCCTGATTGTTAACACTAGAAACAAAATGTTATTGTTTTTTTAGGGTCCCTGTTCCCTAGCAACATTTAAAATTGATTAAAAAAAGTTTTAGCCTAAATTAGAAAAATAATGGCAACTAAAGAAGTAAGAATAGCATTTCACATTTATATTTTTGTAAAAGTAAAATAGTAAATGACAAGTTGATAAAAATATGATAGGAATGTTGATTTTATAGAAACCGAAACAAAATTGTTTCAGATTAGTAGATTATACAAAAAATTATACCTTTGAATTTAAAAACTATTGTTGATTTATGATTACCAATTGATAATACGTAGTTTTAGCAAATGTTATGTGAAAATAAAGCATTATAAAATTTTGACTCATAAAAGCTATGCGAAATCTCTGATGAAAATTGTTTACTTGCAGGGGTTTTCACACAAACTTCATTTGGTACCTGCATGTTATTTTTTAATAATTTTAACTGCATTTTTGTTTGTTTCTTTACTAATAAATTTTGCCGCATAACCAAAAAATAATAAAAATAACAATAATAATAATAATAAAGAGTTATACAAAAAAACGAAGTTTAAAGGCTTAAAGTTAAAACAGAAACTTTTAATATATTTACTTTGTTATACTTATTACTCTTACTATCTTATAACTATTACTCATAACATAAATATTGTTATTGATGTATATCCTAAACTAGTTGTATAAATATATTATACGGTTATTGTAAAGTATAAATATATTATACGGTTATTGTAAATACGTACGATTGGGAGTCGGTGATAGGACAAATAATGTCTTCTACTTGCCCGCCAGTGTTTTTATTTATAAACATTTAAATTATAAAATTAATTAAACGGCAAAATAAACAAACAAACCTAATGTTATATGCGTAATATAAAGACAAAAACTGAAGTAAATAAAAATCTCTAATGAGGCTATGATATTACTTTCAAGCATTTCTCGCAATTTATTGAAAAATAAATAATAATAGGAGGTGTGTACCAGACCTATCCTTACCCGTTTTACGGGTCGGAATACTCTATTAACTGTTATATATTTACTTGTCTACACCTAACGACAAGGCAGACATGGTAGAAACATTCCTAAAGCATTCTGTAAAATACGGGAAATCTTAAAGAGTTCTTAATTATCCTAAATTATATTTTTGATGACATATTTCTCACAGAAATCTGACACGATTCAGAATTTTAATTTTAATATAATAAATTACCATGTTACCATTTTTCTTTTAAACTTTTTGTCAACCGCGCAAAAGTGCTAAAATCATCAAATAGTAACAGCTGATACTATTTGTTAATATATCTTTATCTGACAAACATAACATTTTTGATTAGTTTAACCCAACTAGTTATTGGTCTTATAAATATTTTACTACAAATCTGACTGTTGTTCAGTCATACTTTTAAACCATAAACTTTATCACGCAGCAAATAAATTGAATCATATTGCACTGATTTATAGCCAGGAAAAATAAACTATAAACAGATAACAAAACTCGTTGCAAGGACAATTTTATGTTGAGCTATGGCTGTGCCTCAGCAAAAAAAAAAAAAATAATAACTTTTAGATTACAGTTGGTTTTTTGATGAATGTAATTAGTTAATTGGCGTTTGACACGTTTCAAGTGGGTGATTTTTAGGTTTGAGAAGAAAGCTGTCAGTATATTTAAGCATTTGTTACCCTCATTTTATTTCTATAATTGCCCTTATACTGTTTTATACTATACTATAAATTATTATACTAATTGTTATACTATAAGTATTTAAAAAAGGTGATTTTTTTCCTACATGTAATATTAATAGTACAAACTTAACATATTACAAGATTAGCGCCAGTACTTCAAGAAGATAATAAAGACCTTATCATGAAGCCCTTTACAATGCTTTTAAGTATCGAGTAGGATATAATATAAATACTTAATATTACAATGAAGTTATAAAAATTCGTCAAATAACATAAACAATAACATAAAGTTTAACAAAACACAGTAATAAAAAACAATTAAATTTAAAAGCATAATCCACTAGAGAGGTAACTTTCCTAAGAAATCATGGAACTGTTTTCATTAAAACAAGTCAAGGAAATATTCCATGTAAATAATAAGACGTAATACAATAAAGTATAATATATCAGCAAAAATAATTACAGAAGTAAATTTAAAAATAAGAAGTATTTAGTTTGCAAAATCGAGCATTGAGATTTTTGTCAATTTGTTAATTATATTTTTTTTCGCTTTTAAAGAATAAAGATATCAAAATACCTGAAAGGATACATTTTCTGTACACTTAAACATAAAGCATAAAATATTAAAAAAATTAAGTTGATTTAGAGCTTTCATTTTTTTAAGAGGTGGGGCAGGATATGTAAGAGGATTTCTAAAGTTTGTTACGCGAGCTGCGTGTTTCTGATGAGTAAAAAAAATTTTAAGTTTTGTCTTTTAAGTGCTTCACAATATAATATTTTCATAGTTTATATGACAGTAAACAAATGAATAGTAAAATTGCGTAAACTGCCGTTTATTGAGTATGCTTCTAGCTTTGTATAAAATACCAATGCATTTATAAAATCTAGAAGAGATAATAATAATGTGATGTTTCCAAGTTAAATTTTCATCAATAAAGATTCCTAGAAATTTTTTTTTGCTTTTTCTTTTTTTATGATTACATTGTCAATGTAGAGATCAGGTAACAGATGTGGTATTCTATGTTTTTTATAGAGTGGATAAAAAAGTATTCAGTTAGTTTTAGCAGAGTTAAGAGAGAATCTATTTATTTTGAACCAATCGGAAACTTTAATCAATTTATTTGTCATATTGTTGAAAAGAAAGTTAATATTTTTGTGATATAAAAATAAATTTGTGTAGTCTTCAAAGATTAATTTGGTTACGTTTGAAGTTTCATGGAGATCGTTTAAATATTTCATAAAGAGAAGTGGTCCAACGAAGATTTTTTATTTTAAACATATGGCTTACAAGTTGTTATCTTTTTAATCAACCATGGGTGTTTTTTTTTTACTTTAAATGATGATAACTTTTCTATTAGAATTTGATAGTTGACGGTATTAAAAGCTTTAGATAAGCCAATAAATACTTCTAAT
Organism: Hydra vulgaris; assembly: GCF_038396675.1. Taxonomy (NCBI): domain Eukaryota; kingdom Metazoa; phylum Cnidaria; class Hydrozoa; order Anthoathecata; family Hydridae; genus Hydra; species Hydra vulgaris. The sequence goes on along the minus strand of NC_088927.1, from coordinate 44,321,224 downwards.
GTGAAATGAGATTTTTTTTAAAATTCTAAGATGTTGCGCTTAAGTTAAGGAAGTGTGTAACAGTGTATTCTGTTGAACTGTTATTTTCAAAACCAAATTGATTTTTGTATAAAATTTTACTATTAATTACAAAGGCGTAAATTCGTTTAAACTTTTTTTTTTCCTTAAACTTTTCAAAAATCTGAGAGAACCAATATAGGGCGATAAGTATTTATGTTAGTAAGATCTCCTGTCTTGTAGATAGGAACTACTTTACAAATTTTTAGACAATCTGGAAACTTTCGTTGACTTATGTTATAAAAGACTTTGAAAAGAATGTGTTTTACAACATCACAAAAGATTTGATGGCGTATCGTATTTTTGACATTTAAACTAAGTTTTCAGAAAGAAAAACTCTTAACATACTGCTATATTTTGATAGTTAGATGTAAATAATTAGATACAATAAAAACCACGAGGACCCGAATTTATTTACAACTTGCTTTTAGATTTAGAAACTAAAAAGTCTTGCGAAAATCACATTTTCTATGTCAATGAGTTATGACTGTTTTTAAAAATTTGTAAAAACATGTAACTTAAAACAGCCTATTGCATTTCTTTTAAAATTGCACTTAGATTAAATTGCTTCACCAGTAGGTAAACGCATTTGTGTAAAAAGGTTTTAATAATGCTGCAAAATTATATTACATTAAACAAACATATAAACGTTTTTTCTTGAACGTGTATACCCCTTAAGTATTTTATTTAAGTTAGAGATATCCAAGATTTTAATTTAATGACCCCTATGAAAATTTAGCGAACAAAATGTCACTTACAATGTAAATGATAAAAACTTGATATATTTTAATAAAAAATGAAGTACTTGTAAAAAAGCTAAAATCAGATACAGCTCTCATTTATGTAGTTTACTAGTCTAGACAATATATATTGAAGAGGAAAGGCATCACCAATATAAAATATTATATTCCATGTAGGTACTTATTTTATATATATATATATATATATATATATATATATATACATATATATATTTATATATTTTTATAAAATGAAGTTTATATATATATATATATATATATATATATATATATATATATATATATATATATATATTTTTATAAAATGATATATATATATATATATATAATATTTTTATAAAATGAATTTTATATATATATATATATATATATTTATATATATATAATATATATATATATATATATATATATATATATATATATATATATATATATATATATATATATATATATATATATATATATATATATATAAATCTTGTAGAAAATAAAATCTTTTATTTCAAAAAATATTGCTTATTGAATAAATTTTTGATAAAAAAGTAAATTTTTGGGCATTCTGTATACAGCTTGATTACCTAAGACTTATCTTGAAAAGTATTTTAATGAGAAATTTTAAATTACAGTATTATGCCACAAACACCACTTTTTGGATTCAATAGTGTTACAATATTAAAGCCAGTTTTAGTATTCTGTTATTTGTTATGAAAAGCTTTCAAATAAGTAATCAATTAAAGAAAAACTGTTACCTTTTTTTTTCTTAACTGAAATCGAGTTATTGAATCAATTGAATATTCTCTGCAATGTTGCAATGTTGAAATAATATTAAACTGTATCCTATTTCTTAAATGTTATTTTTACTTTTTGTAAACATCAATCCTTTATCCTCAATATAAAAATACTATCCTAAATTAAAATAAGAGCATTCAAACGCATTCAACCATTACGTATGTATCTAAGCTGTTTTATTGTTGTAATTGGTTTACTGTGATGTATCAAGAATAATAAAACATTTTATTATTTTGAGCTCGGGTAATTTTTATTTATTACCCAATCGGCAAATTTAGTTGTAAATGCGCATTTGAAACTCGTTTAAATACGTATCGTTGTGGTATGCATATTAGCCATTTTATTGTGTCGAACACGCATTAGTAAAACGCATCAGATGCGTATAAAGACAGGTATACAACACAACGCCTACTGAGTATCATACTCGCATTTGAAACTCTTGTAATCACGAATAAAACACGATAACCAGAGAATATTTAATACGATATTTTCCTGGTATTACATGCGCATTTAAAACTTAACAGAATACGCGTTATTTACGAATATATGTTAGCCATTTTATCGTGTTGAATTAGCATTAAAAATAGACATCAGATGCGTTTAAAGACAGGGATACAATACGACGCCTACTGAGTATCAAACTCGCATTTAAACACGTATAAAACACGATAATGAGAGAATATTCAAAATAATTTTATTAACTTATATGAATTCATAACATAATGATAATGACTAGCAGTAAGCAACCCGTAATACGGGTTATGAGTTATTAAATCATTAATAACAATAAAAACACATTATTAACTTGATATATTATCTAAAAAATTAAATACAAATTAATGACATAAGACCGCATTAACATCAGTTGAGTTCTTTTTAAAATCTGTCACAACACAAATACCAGAAAAGGAAAGTCAAGTAAAGCCTGCAAATAACTAAAGAAAGACACGAAAAAAATTACAATTTTTAATTAATAAAGTACTATTTGCATTTTATTGTTAATAGAATTAGGATAATAATAACAGAAAATATATATTCAGTGTCTACAAAATAATTAAAAAAGATTATAAAAAGGCTAGACAACACAATGTGTACATTGTTACTATAGTAACGCTGGCAAATAACACCACAACTTAACAAGATATTTTATTAACTTAAATACTTGGACTAAAAATAATTTATTTATTACAATATTTAAACAATCAAGGGATAATTATAGTTTAACAATTTGAGCAACTATATCATAAAATAGCAAGCAACTCGTAAAATATTATTATGAATGGTCATTATCATTTGTTGTATTACATAAGTTTATTAAATCTCCCTCTCATCTAAGAGAGAAAGGGAGCGAAAGAAAATGTTTCCGAAGCAGTATGTTAACAAAAGTAAAAAAGCACGGAATAAATAGTAGTACCTGGTTTTATTATCTTACCAGTAAACAAAACTATTTTTACCTTGATTAAAAGTTAATTTCCAGCATTTCTTAATTAAACTCCAGCTTCTTTCTAACTGTTGACTAATGATTAATCGAGTAAATTTCACATCATACTAAATTTACAAAATTAAAACCATGTTTTAACAGTTAGCTAACGAATCAATAGATAAAAAAAAAAGGGAAGACAAACTAAAAAAAAAAATTGAAAAAGAACATTATTATGATAGAAATTATAAAAAAAAAAAACTATTTAGATATAAAAGGGTTATTTGTTACTATAAATAGTTAAACTCATACTTTGACTTGTTCTAAAGTGTCTAAAGTAAAATCAATTTAACAGACATTAACACTGCTTGACACTGAATTCTGTAAAGTTAGTATCCGGAACGCCGAGTTGCTTTTCCTACACTTCAAAAACAATTAATTTCATTCTGCTTAGATCAATTTTTTTCATTTGACAACTATTTTCAAGTTGCCTATTAGCATTTACATTAATAACTTCGTTGAGACTAATACTATCTATATTAATTTCACTATTATCATTAAACATATTACCAGTAATCCTACTATTGTTACAACTGAATAAATGAAAGTAAAAGAATGTTACAAATTGTGATCTTTTCTAATTAAAGACTTTATTTAAACTTAAGTTTTATTGAAATCCATATCTTTTTATATGTTTATATACATAAGTCGTTTATCAAAAATACTGAACAATATTTATTTACATCAATGGTTTTTAATTTAAAAAAGAATCTACACTACAATGCACAAAATTATTTTTACCTTAACGCACAAAAATATTAAATTCACAATCTTGAATAAAAAATTGAAGCAATGTCAGTCAGTATATTTTACCCTAAAGTAGTTGTGTCTATATATATATATATATATATATATATATAGACATACATATATATAATATATATATATATATATATATATATATATATATATATACATATATATATATACATATATATATATATATATATATATATATATATATATATATATATATATATATATATATATATATATATGTATATATATATATATATATAGACATATATATATATATATATATATATATATATATATAGACATATATATATAGACATATATATATAGACATATATATATTCACAAACCTTTAAAAAGTGGTATAACACTTTACACAATGAAATATGTAAAAACATCATTATTTTTTTTCAACTACTTTCAAAGGGAATTTATTTTTTGAATTCTAATATTTTTTTAAGAAAGAATATTTATAGATACAGAGAAATATAAAATATCCTGAAATAAAGGCAGATTTATGTTTATAAACTTTCGTGTCAACAAATTACAGTTAGTTTTTCATGTTAAATACATAGAATATATATTTAATATAATATATATCAAATATAAAACAAGTTCAATAAAAAGTAAAACAAAATAGTAAACTTACTTAAATCAGTATCAGCTATAGTGTGTGAAGTAACTAAAAAACACTTCAGTTCTTTTCAATTCCTCAAAAAAATAACTTTCAGCTTTTTCCAATTGCATCAAAAAATAGAACAAAACTTGCTTAGCTGAGTTTTCTAATTTATCAGGATCTGAAAACAGATAAGTAAGAAACCAAGAACAAACAAACATTTATTTATTAGAACTACCCCACCCAATATATGACGTCTTTAAGACGCCTTTAAATAATCTTTATCTCGTCTAGACATCTTCAGCCAGTATAAGACATATTTAGACGTCTTTAAAAGATGTCTTTAAGACGTCTTTATATAAGGCGTTTGAGAGATTACCTGAAATGAGAAATTACATTATTAGTAATTTTAGTAACAGGCCACAGTCATTACTCGAAGTTGATAGGTGGAAAGCAACTGAATTCATTCAGTTTCTTCTATACACTGGACCAGTTTCTTTGAAGGCCATTATTTCTGAACCTATCTATGAACACTTTCTTTCACTGTCAATTTCGTATTTATTATGGTGCATCCAAATTGTAACCTGCGTAAAAGCTTTTTACCTTACTGTAAAGAATTGCTTAAATATTTTGTGAACAATTGTAAAGAAACTCTTGGTAAAACATTTACTGTATATAAAATTCACAACTTATTGCATATATGTTATGATTTAGAAAAATTTGATTGCTCCTTAAACCAAATTTCTTGTTTTTTATTTGAAAATCATTTACTCAAGCTAAAAAAAGTATTCAGGAATGCCAACAATCCGACTGCACAAATAGTAAAGCGAGTCATCTGTAAAATAAATAGTTATGATGGCAATTTAAAAACCAGTACAGAAAAGCTTGCTTCAAGTAGCAGAGATAATTGTTTTTTTAATGAAGATGTGTAACTTGTTTTTCTTTGATTTGTAAATAATGATAACACTTATGAATGTGATGTTTATGCAAAGAGCTGCTTAAAGTCATTTTATATTCATCCAACTGACTCTAAATTGTTAGGAATTTACTTCCTAGAAAAAAATCAAGATTTTATTAAATTCACGTTTTATAAAAATGAACTTCGAAATGTGTTTGTTTATAATAATAACATTACAAAAAATAACCTAACAAAAAAAATTATAAAATAACATTACAAAAAGAATTTATTTATCTAAAAAGTATATTACGATTTTAAACATATTTATATAACTTAGGCAAAATGAATAACATGATGTATAACATAGCCACTCTTATACGGTAATCAAATGAACTACGTTTATGTGTTTGCTTACCGTATTAGAGTGGCTATGTTATATATCCTGTTATTCATTTTGTCTAAATTTTATAAATATGTTTAAAACTAAAGTATACTTTTTTAAATAAATAAATTCTTTTTGTAATGTTATTTTACTACATTGTTTTATCAACTAGTTCTACTTTCCTTTTGTGTTATGGCTTTTGTTGTACCAGTGTTTATTGTCAATATAATCTAAAATATTCTGCTTCCTTGAGTGCAGTTATAGCTTTTTTTCTTGCCTCTTTAAGAATTGTCATAAATTGTACGTTGTTCAAGCTACTTTTTTAAAGTTTGATATAAAAATATTTTTTAGTGTTAAAAATTTACATCGAAACCAAATGTGTTAACAGTTTGCAAGAATTTATTGAACTGTTTCATTCTTTTGCATGTAACGCATTTGCCCTAGGGGCAATCGTATGTGTACGGCTCACAAACAAAGTTAGTTGTCATTTCAGATCCAGTTTTGATTGAAGACGTTTGAATTGATTTTGTTAATGCATCTGAGGCAAGTCGTAGATTTTTATGCAAACTACAAACACAAACATTATGCGGAAATTTTGTAACAGATTTCACATTGCGTGGACAAAGTTCTCAAGTTTTGGTGAGTCCAATTTTTATGTGCTGATGTTTTTCTTTGAATAGGTCGAAACCTTCTTTTACTATATAATATAAATGACGTATTGAAATATGGTTTGTATTTCCATTATATAATTGAATGGTAGTGATCTTTTTTGTTTGTTAATATTTGGAAACTTCATCTTCATTACAAAAGTTTACAACTGCTAAAACATTCCTTTGAGATAGGGATGTAACTTTGAACATACCTGGAGTTAGACCCGAATTTTCTTTACAAGCGGAGCTATTTCAAAGAACAGAAAGAACTTCAGCTGGTTTTTTCTTTGAATTTGGTAGTGCTTTTATCAATGCTTTTCCTATTTGTTATACATTTTAAAAGATAAGCTTAGTCTTTAAGATTGATTTAAAAGTTTTCTTTTTAGAGCGCGACTTTTTACTTCTAATTTTGCTTTTGCATTGTAATCTGCTTCTTTATTAGGATCGGTATTCAATTTTTCTCGATATCTCTATGATCTTACTCTGGACATTTCTTTCTTTTTATCAGCATTCCGAGAAACATCATTAGCTTGGTATTCTACATAAGAATTTTTTCTTACTTCTAATTTTGAATTCATTTCTTAAAAATTTACAACTTTATAAAAAAATGCCAACATAAATCCAATAATTTACAAATAATTACAAATAGCCCTTCACAATATTGAAATGCAAAACTTATTGGACCAAAATCCACAACTAAACCTGAACATTTGGATAATACTTTGACTTCATTACCACGCTATTTTATAAAAACCTTATTATCCCGTTGATGAGTTCAGTGACTCAACAGCTTTTAAACTATAACCATACGTTAATGTAATGCTTTTTAACCAATTTTTTTTGAATTGTGATAGAAAGTTTACATTAAGATATAGAATTTCTGAAAAAACCTTACCTTTAAGCATAATTTCATTGTAATAATTTTACTTTTTAGCTTTTAGTTCAGTGACACAACCTGATTTTTGCAGATGTGTATGGCAAAAAAACACATGAATTATTTTTTAGGAGTAAAATTTTTTTTGCTCAACAAATATATATACTCTCAAAGACTCTTTCTAAACGAAAATTTGGATATGTTTTGTTAAAAATGTTGGAATAGCTTGCCCTCAAAGTTTACTCACTTTTTCGAATAATAAAAAAAAAACAGCTGCTAACATTCATCAAATTATCTATTTGGCTCAAATATTTTCTACTCAAATTTTATTTTAACAAAAATTTTAAGGCGTTTAAACTAAAATTGAAAAAAAAAAATATTTTCGAAAAAAGAAACTTCTAAGCACGAAGTTTTTCTCTTCCGTCGTGGAACTAGCCATACATATATATATATATATATATATATATATATATATATATATATATATATATATATATATATATATATATATATATATATTTATATATATATATATATATATATATATATATATATATATATATATATATATATATATATATATATATATATTTATATATATATATATATATATATATATATATATATATATTTATATATATATATATATATGTGCATATATATATATATATATATATATATATATATATATATATATATACATATATAAATATATATATATATATATATATATATATATATATATATATATATATATATATATATATATATATATATATACATATATGTATATATATATATATATATATATATATATATATATATATATATACATATTTATATATATATATATGTATATATATATAACATATATATATATATATATATATATATATACATATATATATATATATATTATATATATATATATATATATATATATACATATATATATAAATATATATATATATATTATATATAAAGATATATATATATATATATATATTATATATAAAGATATATATATATATACATATATATATATATATATATATATATATATATATATATATATATATATATATATATAAATATTTATATATATATATATATATATATATACATATAAATGCACAATGCTTATTGTATTAGGAGATAAATAAAAAGTTGGTAAGGGCGGTTTATAATCGCGAAGCCCCATAAATCATTTGATAATTTATAATCAGACTATTTAACATTATTTTTAGATCAAAATGAAAAAATGTTATAGACTTTTTATCTTTGCTTAATGGTTTAATGAGTTTGTGTTTCGAAGTTTTGTGTCAATTTAGCCATATTTCGTTTTGTAAATTCTACAACACAAGTTATAAGAAAAATTGGATACCAAGCAATCTCTAAATAATAATATATCTAAATCTTGTTCAATTTTCTTGTTATTGACAAAAATTCCATCCGTTATTG